>NW_017306837.1:766200-798544 GCF_000935625.1 Nanorana parkeri
ATGTGTGTGTGTGTGTGTGTGTGTGTGTGTGTGTGTGTACAGGGATTGTATTTTTTTTTACGTGGGGGAGGGGTGTTGGGAGTAGAAGTGTAATTGGCTGCATTCACACCATTATTTTAGGTGCAATTAGGGAACAGGAACTTGCGTTTTCCTGCAACAGAAATACCTAAATTGGCGTTTACAAATGGAAGCTGTCACCTAAGTTGACGATCAGGTGACAGAAGTTGCATGTAAACGCCTGCACACCGCATTTAAAGATAGGTGATATCTTTACATTCAGTTAGGAATCATGTTTTCATTCAGTTAGGAATCAACCACTCCCCCTGGACCCATCGATTGTGCATCCAGGGAGAGTGTTTTCTAACCGCATGTAATGCTCTGGACTACAAATCCCAGAGACGTCAAGCTTATCTCAAGGATGAGCCCAGCTGTAAAGCTTGGCAAAACTTTAATTTCTATTTGTTGTCTGTTCTTGCAGTAAACTTCAAGAAAACTGACCCAGTAGCATTAAAAGTACTTTACTTGGAGAAAATGCTGCGTGTACAAACTTAGTTACAGGAAAAGCAAACAAATACATCAACAAGACAGGCTGCTACAAACATTCACATGCACCCACTACACTATCTTCTAGTACATGTATGATTTCTAGGAGGGGAAACACTGAAAATGTACTTAGATCCTTCACAGCCCACCTGAGACCCCCACAGAGCACACCACAGACCCTGCAGGAGTAAGGATGGGCTCGGGCGTGTTCGCAGCTCCACGTGCCAAGCCCACCACGAAGCTGGCAGCGCCAATCACAGGCACTGAGACATTTCCCGATCTCGGCACGTGGAGTTGCGAACATGCCCGAGCCCATCCTTAATCAGGAGGAGAAAAGCTCTATCGAAGTTCTATCGAAAGTTCCAACTTCTGAGATCTCCAACAACCTGACTTACTTAGAAGTAAGAGGATTGGCCGAGAAGGCTGTACTGCACGTGGGCCACCTGCGGCATATCAAAAATACACATACTACAGATTTTAATAAATATTAAAATGAATTAGGGTCAGACTAATCCAGGACATTATTAATCTAAATTGCCCCACTCAATATGGCCACCGCTTGCGCCCATATTGAGTGGGGCACTCAGATTAATAACGTGCTGGATTAGTCTGACTCTAGTTCATTTTAATACTTTATTGCTTTGTAGTATGTGTGTAGGGAAATGCCGCGAGTGGCCCACGTGCAGTACAACCTTCTTGGCCAATCCTCCTACTTCTAAGTAAGTTAGGTCGTTGGAGATCTTGAGGAGTTGGAGTTTTCGACAGAACACCGGCTGCCTTTCTGAAAGCCAGCTAAATAGTCGGGCTCCTCTGGGGCCACCTGCAACTTCCTCCGTCCACTTCAGCTGCCATAGGCTAGGAATAAGACTGCAGGGCAACCATTGGCAGAGAAAGAGCAGGTCCTGAAGTGAGTGCACAAGGAGGCAGCTGGGCATCATGCTGGACCTCTGCATCACACTACTGACTTCTGCGTCACACCAATGACTTCTTCACTGTAAGTCGCACCTAGTCATGGTCTAAGTAACACCTCTGACCTCTTCACTGTAAGTCACACTGCTGACCTCTGCACTGTAAGTCACACCACTGACCTCTGCACTCTGCATCACACTGCTGACCTCTGCGTCATATCTGCCTCAGCACTGTGTGTCACAACGCTGCACTCTGCGGCACACCACTGACCTCTGCACTATAAGTCACACCGCTGACTTCTGCCCTCTGCGGCACACCACTGACCTCTGCACTATAAGTCACACCGCTGACTTCTGCCCTCCGCGTCACACTGCTGTCCTCTGTACTCTGCATCACACCGCTGATCTCTGCACTCTGCGTTGCACCTCTGACTTCTGTACTCTGCATTACACCACTGACTTCTGCATTGATTTGGCTGTGTTAGGTCCCACCGGCTGCCTATCTTTCCCTCCTGAGACCCTTTGCCCGAGACTTCAGGCTGGTACCCCGGAGCAGAGCGGCAGCACAAAGTATGTACCACATTCATATACTATTATTCTGCATTGCTGTATAATGTTTTGCTGGGATTTTTAGTCCTCTATAGCTGATGGTATTATTCTGCATTAGAGTGTAAGCTTCTCTGTACAGAGACTGATGTGACTTCTCTGTACAGCACTGCGGTATATGTCAGAGCTTTATAAATGTATAATAATAATAGTGTGTGACTGCGCGGGGGAAATTAGAGTGTTAGCTACTTTAGTGCAGAGAATGCCAGGGGGTTGGGGGGCCAGTGAGATCCGATTCCCTGTAGCAATATGTCTGTGAAGGTTCATTCATCCAGGTCATGGTATATCTGTAAAAAATAAATCAAGGCAACTGGATTTTCTTGAAGACGTTTCACTGGCCATCCAACCAGCTTTCTAATTCAGAAATTTCTGAATTGAGAAAGCTGGTTGGATGACTAGTGAAACATCTTGAAGAAAAATACAGAAAGTCCAGTTGCCTTGACTTATATTTTACAGATATTCTCGAGTCTATAGCAAGCTTCCTATATTGTTGCTAGGTTTGTGTATTGGTTGTAGCAAGGCGTGTGTGTCAGCTGTAGCCCTCCGGTACTTACTGGTGGCTGGCCCTGCCCCTCGATTGCGCTTCTATGTTTGGCTCCGCCCCCTGTTGTGAGGGGTGGGGGCTGTCGGTGATCACGTGATTGGGCTCCTCAGTCTAAAATGTCCAGGCCTATTTTTAGTCCAAGTCCGGCCCTGATCATATATATAGAAGCTGCCCAGGGGTCTGTCATTTGTGATAGGAACAGCGGCAGGTGAACATCAAAGCCTCCCCTCCATACAAGGCAAATGCTTGCCCAAATGCTCCCGATGCCTATCCCGAACTTCCGGTATCAGGAAGCCGGACAGCATGTCATTACACGCTTCCTGGCTTCCTGATTGGCCAGAAAGCTGGCTCCATGCTCCCTCATCACTTGGTGACGAGGGAGCATGGAGTCAGCTTCCAAGCCAATCAGGAAGCCAGATGGCGTGTAACGACTTGCCGCCCAGCTTCCTGATTGGTCGGGAAGCTGGCCAATCAAGAAGCCGGGTGTAGAGTCATGATTGGCCAGAAAGTGTAGCGATTTTACCTCTGGCAGGGTTCCGGCATCTCCAGCAGCTCCGTCGGACTTCGGGCGACGTCACCGGACTCCTCCCACTTCCCTGCCTTAAGCCGCTGGAGCCACTTGCCTGGCGTTCGTGCTAGGAGCCTGACGCCAGGCAAGAACCTCCGATCTAGCACCACCAAGACCATTGTATTTGGGCCGGACAGAGCCCCTCTCCCCCGGCCATCCCAGCTACCACCTTGCCCTACTCTTCACCGAGGCTCTCCCCAGAGAGAACACCTCGTACTCCCCTCTGCTACAGCAGCTAAAGATCCTGAGACCAGCAGTTCCTATTCCGGCCACCGGGTGGCAGCAAAGCTCCTCTACACCTCTAAAATGCAAGTATCAGCTACTTTCATTAAGAACTATGTCCTAACTGATTTTGCTACTTACATTTGAGCTGTGTCTTCCCAAAATATACGGACTCAGCTGCTTCTACTGAACTGTGTCTTCTCAATTATACTGAATCAGCTGCTTCCATTGAACTGTGTCACTTAACCCTATCAGTGATCGTGAACCTACCCTTGCTTAGCTGGTGATTAACCCTTCAGACTCAATATCCCTAACATCTGAAGCTGTGATCCACACCATCCAAAGTAAACTGCATCGGAGCATTACAGAAAGCCAGCTCTATGCTTACTTGTCACCTGGAGCTAGCTTACCGGCCAATCTGGAAGCCGGGCGCCTTGTAATGACTTGCCGCCATCAGGAAGCTGGCCAATCAGGAAGCCAGGCGGCAAGTCATTACCTGCCCCCTGGCTTCCTTATCAGGACTTCCGGTATCGGTATTCAGTATCGGCGAGTACCGGAAAAAATATTGGTACTTGTAATCGATACCAGAAAACCGGTAACGGTGCATCCCTAGTCTTATCCCTACATCCCCTCCCCCAAAAGGATAAGGTATTCTGTTGTGGGTAATTATCAGAATCTATAAGCCCTCTTTAGAATAAGGGAGGCCCCAGATATCTGGCTTCTCCCGTCGGTGAATGATGTGGTTCATTGTTCCCCTTTTTATTAATTCACAAAAAAAAATTACAAATGTGCCTATTGCCATGTGATCTGCTCATGGGATTCTGAACCTGTGTTATTTTCACTTTGAATTTGCCTGACACAAGTTTTAGGGGAAGACTGCTTAAAAATGCTCCAGTTATAAGATTTTGTCCATAGCTCACATTCAGTGAAAGAGTCTGTGCCTGGATCTAAATCCACCGTAACTCAACGTTTGATATTGATGTTTTAGTACCCATGAGCTTCCATATTGTTATCCTATCAGGTGTTGTTTAAAGTGCATAAAGGAACGCTGCTGCCTCCAGGGGATCATCTTGCGTCTAGACTCCCTGCTTACTTCTTACTCAGGCGCCAGCTTTATGAGTCATAAGCCTATATTCCATAACTACACGTGTCAAGGTTTTATTTTTATTATTTTTTTGCTGTTGTAAGGTGCTTATATACATAAAGCCTCCCAGCAATCTACAATTCGTGGATTCTATATATCTGTCCTTTAATGTCAATGCTGACATTCACTGACAACCTTTGTAGTCATTTAATTTATATTAATTCAGTGGCTTGGAATTGCAAATTTGTATTTCATACCTAAGGTAGTTTAATAAATGTTTTACTTATTAGGGTCTGAAAATATAGACTGCCAGCCAAAATGGGGACATTTAGGTTAGAGTGATTCCACCAATCAAAATGGAACAGCCAATACTGAGCTTCAGGAACACCAACCAAAGAAAGTGAGATCTGCCGCAAGATTTTAATTTTTAAGCTTTTTAACCCTTTGTAACCAAACAGAAATTTTCTTTAACTGATCTGACTTCAGCAAGGTGAAATCAAATTTGCTAAGGGTCCCCCTGACTGCACCTCCCTTTCTTCCTTCACTCTACTGTCCCATGTCCCTTGGCATCACTACACTTGGCTTTGCTTTGTAGAATGTGACTGACCAGTGCTGCTCAACTTTGTGTGTTCTGTAAAAGTAAGTGCCAAGGTGGGCAACACACTACCTTCTTCCTCCACGCTTGGCACAGTTGTGATTGAGACTGCTACAGCCCCTTTTCCTACGCCACTAGTCGAAGGTTACTATGCTTTAAGGTTTTTGTTAGAAAAGTAAACCTGCACTCCAACTGCCGTAATAAAAATTAAGTTACCATCCTCTCTGGCAGGGGGCTTGGATAACAAGATTGCTTGAACAGAATTAAAAGGGAAAACATTTTACATATATGCATTTCAGTTTTATATTTAGATTCTTGCATGGAAATTAATAAGTAAAGAACAGGCACCAAAATAAACCTTATGGGCCCATTCACACCAGCTGGTCTGCTGTGGTGCATAAAACCCACATGTGTTAAAGAGCATTGTGATGCCTGGTTCTGTGCGTTAAGTTAGGGAATCCAATTCATTTGGATGGGCTGCCCAATGCCCCACAATGGCTCCAAAATTGTGCATGCAGCATTTGTGGCAGCGCACCATACGTTGGGGTGTTACCTTGTTCTTCAAAGCAAATCTGTCGAAAAGGTGCTAGGGGTGCCATTAAGAATGAAAGGTATCTCATCGCACCATCACATGTAACATGCAATAGGGTGGATGGGCATTAAAAATGCTTTTTAAATCCTAGAAATTATTTTAAGTGAGCTCAGGAAGATCCCTATCCCTGTCTACAAAGACCTTAACTTCTCACCTGGCTTGTTGTTTAAGCTCACCTCGATCAATGTTAAACACCACTTGAACCAAACAGTAATCCAATTGCAGATGAAGCAGTAGGTGCACTGTGTGCCTAGGAAAAACAATGTAGGAGATTGTGTTATGGTGGGTAAAGATAAAAGTCTGGCAATCCCTAATCTCTACACCTCTCTGGCAGGGGGCTTGGATAACAGAACAGAATTATTACAATAAACACAAATATGCAAAACTACATAATTACCTAAAATGCAACCTAAATAACAAATATTAGGTACACCTGTAAGAGACTTACCTGCAGATTGACTGCTGGCCAAAAACGTGCACACACACACTAGCATTGCTGAAAGTTCCCGGAAAACGTGCTTTAGCATGCGAACGCATGCATATGGGAACGTTTATGCGCAATAGCGCACGCTCGTTAGTGTATAGGTGCACGCTCATTAGCATGCACACTATCCTATATAAACGGACAAGAAGTCATAACCAAGTTGCTGAGTGGTCTTCAGCTAGTCCTGGTGTGCCCTGTACTCTGTTCCTTTATCCTGACTTCCTGTGTATGAACCCAGCCTGTGACCAATGGACTCTGCTTCCTCCTTCTGATATGGTACCTCTGCTCTCTGATCTCCTGTTTATGACCCTGGCTTGCGTTTCCTGATCTGTGATTTGGCACCTCAACATTCGGCTCCCTGTGTATGACCTCGGCTTGAACTTGACTTCTCTCCTGGTCTGCCACTTGGTGGATCGCTCCATCAATACCCTGAGCAACTACATCCAGCCAGTGCTCCATTGCCTCACACCTGTTGCCTGCTCTGGTTTCAAGAGGTCCCGGTGTCATCCTGGTCCTGCCAATTCACTAGCTGGTCCAACGCACTCAATCGTCTCCTCAAGAACCGGCCAGCTACGAGTACCGGCACCTGTGCCCCACTCTGTCCTTACATCCCCTGTCACCACTTCCAGAGGTGTGGGATGCAACCCCCTTCTCAGCTTAGTCTCCAGTTAGGTACGTGATAACACCAGATCCTCAAACAGAGCATGAACACTAACTTGCTTTCTAAAAAAAAAAAGCAACCATAAGTGGACTTTACAGGTGTTGAAAATAAACAGATCTACATAGAAAATACAAAAATATACAATCTTAATTTCATAACATAGAATATAAAAATCAAGCATTAAAATTGCTGCTCTGAACAATTTGTGAATACAACCTAGCACTAAGCACCGCCACCCAATTGTTTGCAATTCACTCTGCTTCCTCCTTCTGATCCTCCAGCCGTACAGCTATCAATATACAGTATGAAGGACTTGATACCGTGCTGTATCAATAAGTGGTGCGTTTCGCAGATTGTAATCTGTTTCATCAGAATTTTTTAGTGCTTAATAGGCCTGTCTAACAAACAAAGAAAAGGAGATAACATGTTGACTATTGGATAATTTGTATATTCTATGTTATGACATTTTGTATATTTTGTTTTATATAGATATACTGTATGTTTATATTCAACACCTATAAAGTCCATTCACTTTTGCTTTTTTAGAAAGCAATTTAGTGTTCATAATATGGAAAATATGCATGTAAAAATATGAACATCACAAATAAATTACCTTCAGGTAAAAACTGCAATTAAAGCTAATTGAATCAAAGAAATATTGGAGGCACCTATGTTCGATTTCTTTTATTAGTTTGAATAATGAAGTGTCTGCCTTTTCCTTCACACTGACTGCACACAAAGAGCAATTCAGAATACATTTAATAGAAATATTGCTATTTGGCTAGGCTAGACAGAATAGTCCTTTCTGTTCATGTTTGCTCTAAGAATCATATGAGCATCATAATACATGGAAACTTTCCAAATTCAGCATCGGCTTTCAGTGGTAGCTAAAAAAGCTAAACTTACGCCAATTTGGGGGGTTTAGGATTAATTGGTGTCCAATATACTTTCATTTATTTAATTTATAAAACAAATGCCCAGTGTTACATTAAATGAATCAGCTGTTGTTTTTGCTACTGTTCATAGGTTTTTGGTTCACCTAAGGACAATGTACAGGCAGCTTGATTACTATTGACTGACGTCGGTGCTGCTGTAGACATCCTGAAATGTCAATGCGTGCATTTCCAGGTCTTGCATGACCTAGCTGCTTCCTGAGTAAATTGAACTGTTCCAAGATCATCTCAGCCAATAAATTAAAGCATATACATTAAAACGGAAGTGCTACCTACAGGACTGTCATTTCACATTATGATTTAACATAATTTTATTAAATGAAATCAATTCTAAAAACGCCTGCATCAGCTCTTCTGCCTTGTGGTGGT
This sequence comes from Nanorana parkeri, assembly GCF_000935625.1. Taxonomy (NCBI): domain Eukaryota; kingdom Metazoa; phylum Chordata; class Amphibia; order Anura; family Dicroglossidae; genus Nanorana; species Nanorana parkeri. The sequence continues at coordinate 774,330 of NW_017306837.1, forward strand.
TGACTGATTACCTGAATTCTTCCCTCTGGAGTGTGATGGGGAATATTGACATCACTAGTAAAGATTAGGTTGAGAGTATGTTATGTTTAAATGTAAGCTATAAAAGCATCTATATTGAAGTTTTTGCAATTGCACTCAGCAACCTGGATGTGTCTACTGTGGAGTCAGATGCAAGGGTTTCTGCTCACAATGCACGGTGTACTACAGACATTCTTTTTGGTGTTAATATAGGCCCAAATGTGCTGGGGCAGAACGTTTTCTGCCCGACAGCTTATTTTAAAATAAGTTATCGAGATATTAAAATTAAATAGCACGTTCTCCTAAAGCTTTTTTAGATATTTTAGTGCTGTTTTCCACCATACTCATCATGCCTTGTGCGTGGGAGTCAGCACAACATCAGAAGTCTAGTTTTTAAAATGTTACATCATTAACAAGGGGCACAACAGTACAGAATTTCAAGTGTCATCTTTTAATTTTTTTAAAGAGCTGCAACCCATGTGTATTAATGAACAGTTTACATTAATGAAGGCCTGTGGCCAGCTGGGACATAAGGGCTTAATGTGACACTAAACTCAGGAGTTAAGCCTTAAAAATGCATTGAAGTACCTTAACTATTAACAAAAATATAGCTTATTTGTGTATCACTCAGCTGTAGATCCTCAAATCATCTCTGAATTCATGATTACACTGTCCTTCCTTCTGGAGGGTGGCTGCTTTTGTTCCCCATGGTCCCTGTGTGAGTTGTAAAGTAGCCATCGCTCCAAGCTCACTCCCGTCATGGACTACAATCTCACATTTAGTTTACTTATTTGTATTGAGATTATAGTCTATCACCGAAACGTTGTTGTGGATTGATAGGCCATTCTTAATAAACGAGCTCTCTTACCGCAGAGCACATTGAGGTGCATTATAATGCGCGATAATATCTAATGTCGTTAAAGTCATTCACATCTAGAATTAAAAGCCAAGAAAGCAATACTTCTTGATTTTAAATAGAACAAGAGAAAAAGGAACATAGATTGTAAATGTGTCCATTTAGTTGATTTAACTGTTATTCTGGGAACAGGCCAAAGTGCTGTTTTTATATTGCCGTATAAGACATCCTTATTTTCCCTCATAATTACTTTAGGAAACAGTTGTTGCTAAAAATGGTTTCCTTCCTCACATTGACCACCATCATAAGTAGTGGAGGAAAAAACAGCTTTATGCACTATGTCCAACCAAAAAAAAAAAAGAAGAAGAAAAGAAAATGTCATTCCATTAGTCAATAGTGGTTTACTAGGTGGACTACATTACCCAGTCACATTTCGATATATCGGTTTATTTCTCTTTCTTGTGACAATTTAATCAAATGTATCATGACCTTCTCCACTCTATAAAACATACACATTTGGCATGCTTGTTTATAGATCATTTGGTGGTCAGATTTTGCCCCTATTTCTGAACCCCCATCTATGGACTTTGTTTAATAAATCAATGTCTGGGGAAAGCAAACAGAGAAATGTGAGTTGGGCTTTATATGTACATGCAGTTTTTAGACATAGACAACAAAATAATTTACTTATAACACAATTTCCTTCCTACATTATATTTTCATTTAACATGTGTGTGCCCATTGGCTTAACAGTAAAAATGTAGCAGCTACATTTTTTCCCATTCAACGCTCATGAGCACCCGCACTCCCTTTCTCTTAATGACTACAGAATGCAGCTACCCTCCTCTCCACTCACAAGATAAATGGAGTGGTGGTGCTCCTGGTTTCCACTGCATGCTGTTAACCCTTCAGCCATAAGAAAAAAAGATGGTGATGGAGGGTTGGTAACAGTGGTAAAGCCTGGTGGTTGTCCATTATACAGAGGTTTAAAGGAGAAACTTTCTGCAATATAGGTATGTAAAAAAGACATGTGAAATGCTGTGTATTGTATACAGGGACAGATCTTACTGAGAGCAGTTATACAGGAAAGTGAGCTGCGTGTATAGGGGAGAGAGGCTAGATCTCATTGTGGTATGGATACAGGGGAGTAACTTGTGTGTTCTGGAGAGCAGTTCTCACTGGTAGTATGGATACTGGGGTGTAAACTATGAGCACTGGATTGCAGATCACACTGCTGTACATTCTTTCCTTTTGAAGTTCATTATCTGTGTCTGCATGAAATGAGTGACTTCTTGAAACATTCTAGGGAAAGAAGAAGAAGAAGAAATATGTAGACTGCCAACCTACTTTTGAAAAAGCTAAATACGTGTTTGTCATTCCAAAATGCTTGCTTTAAAGCATTCTTTATCTCTTGAATGTGCATGAATTATGAAATCCTGTAAAATATTTTGCCTCATGTCTCACATATACACAAATCTCTATATATAGACATGTGCGACACTGTGCGTGCTACAACATACAGTGACTTATGCCTCTCTATTGCACAAAGTTCCAACTTTATACAGTACCTCTGTATTGGAAACAACCAGCACCCATATAACTTCTGCCAACTTTCTCTCTGCCCCTAATCTTTTTTACTCATGACAGGAAGGGTAATTGCATGCTGTGGTAACAAGGAGCATTACCATACCACTGGCTGCATACTTGTTACATTTTCTGCAGAAGACGTGTATCTAAACCTCTGCTTTTAACCTTAGTGGTTAGACAGGTTTTTGCATGCTGGCTGGCGAGTGTACCGGGAAACTTTTTTACTGTTTGAAGCCCTTCCATGTGCACCTTGCTATAAGGCTGGTAACGAATTGATGAGTACGTTTGCCATTTGTTTTGCTTGACTGATGTGGTGCAGTGACGCATGCGGAGTCTCAGCTGCCGTTCTGATGTGCAGGGTACCTTGTGCATACCTGTGCCTTTAAGGGAGGTTGGGCTTCCTCCTGACAAACCTGCACCCAATTTAATATTTTGCCCCATGTGCTCCAAGATGGGGACTCTCGTAGTTTAGAGTTAGGACCACACTATATGGAGATGCCTTGACATGGCTGTGCGACTTTCAAATTTTCTGCAGAAGACGTGTATCTAAACCTCTGCTTTTAACCTTAGTGGTTAGACAGGTTTTTTTGCATGCTGGCTAGTGAGTGTGCCGGGAAACTTTTTGCTGTTTTACTTGTTACAAGTAAGAGACACAAAGCAGGGTTTTTTGACTTACCGTTAAAATCCATTTCTTGGAGTACAGTACATGACACAAGCAATTCATAGACAACTGGATAATATTTAGGTGACTGTACACTGACCTCATATAACCCCTCCCACACCAGGAAATCTTCAGTTTGTTGTCAATGACTGGACATTGGCCAGAGCTGTGACCTCATATAACCCTCCCACACCAGGAAATCTTCAGTTTTTTTGTCAGTGTCCTTAGGTGATAAAGACATTTCTTTCTCCTGAGAGAATGTGTTTAGTCTTACCTTACAATGTCTTTATTAAAGTTTCTTCGATTGCACATGGCCACCTCGCCAAAAGGTGCAGTTTCTGGATCGACAGGAGCTTTGGGGGCCATACCCAAACCCTGCAAGGACAATGTCAGAAGATGTGGGGCCGACCTGTACTGTTGCCTTCAGCACTTTAGCAAGCAATAGAGGATAGAGAGGGGAGGGTGCTGTTTTCTGTACTGCATTTCAGAAAATGGATTTGACTGGTTAGTCAGAAATCCTGCTTTCTTGATGATACAGTACAGGACACAGGCAATTCATAGACAAATGGGATGTCCACAAGCAATGGCATGAGAGGTGGGCACACAGAAAATTGCCAACAGGCCCATAACAGAAAAAACAAGGGAAAACCCTAACTGTAGCACCTTACAGGCAAAATTCACATCAGCAGATGCACAAACATCTACTTGGTAGAATGTATGAACAGAAGATCAGGTGGCAGCCTTACAAATCTGTAACGCAGATACCCGATACTTAAAAGCCCAAGAGGTACTGACAGATCTAATAAAGTGAACCAATACAGGGAAATCGTGGATTCTTACCCTTGACAGAGTAAGCATGTAAGATCACCTGTGTAATCCACCTAGAAAAGGTGGAATGAGATGCAGTGAGCCCCATGCAAGGTTCTTTAGGAAGGGCAAAGAGAAACCAATTATCAGAAGGAAGCTGTAACCAAAACTAAACTCAGACAGCCCTGACCACATCCAAACAGTGGAGAACCACCTCCTTGGGATGTTTCCGAGTAGGGCAAAAAAGAAAGGCAAAACAATATCCTCATTCAGATGGAAGGAGGACTCCACCTTAGATGGAAAGGAATTCTGTGGTCTGAGAATGACCATATCCTTGAAGAAACAAGAACTGAGCCTTGCACAAAAGAGCAGCCAGCTCCGAAACTAGCAGGGGTGAAGGCGACAATAAAAAATAAAAAAAAGTTTGCCTCTATCCCTCAAGACCTGGGCTTCAACAGCCGAGCTGTCAAGTCAGCGACTGAGAAGCAGGCTGAAACCATGGATCTTTAGTAACAAGTCGGTCTGGAAGCGGGCATGGAGAGTCCAGATCAGCCTCAGGATGTCCACCTACCTCCTTCTTCTGTTCCAGTTTCGAACGACAAGAATCACAGGAAAGCCTTCCAGCTCTATCCTGTGGAGAAGACAAGGAAGAATCTTCAGGCGGAGAGTAGGCACAAAGAAGGAAGAACTGATCACATGAAGCTACCAGCGCATGCATTGTGAATGCGTTCAGGTATATGGTCCAAGAAACACACCTGTCCAGCTTGATGTGCAGTCTAAATATAAAGAGATCTACATCTGGCATCCCACAATGGCAGCAGACCTCCTGAAATACTTCAGGGAATAGAGACTAATCACCCGAGTTTAAGCTCTGTCAACTGAGGAAATCCGTATGGTAGTTGCACACTCTTGGGGTGTGCCCGACACATAAGGCTGGAACGTTACATTCTACCCAAGTCATGATCAACTCTGCTTCCTGCTGCACTGCATGGCTTCTGGTTCCACCCAGCTTTTGATTCACACTACAGCCATGCATTGTTGGACTGAACACTAACCAGTAGGCCCTGCAGGTGACCTAACTGATAAAGGGAGAGGTAAACCACTTTTAACTCCCAAACGTTGCATGACTGTCTAGATTCCCTCTACAAGTTGGTCCCTTGGACTTCAACATCCTGAAAAGGATTTCTCAAATCCCCTGCCGATTTGGAAATCCACCATAGTGGTGCCAGATGCATGGGGTGGTCTTGAGGAGTCTGCTTGTTCCACTCTGCCAGAATGCTCAGTTGTAGCAGTCGGGAAGAGAACTGAACATAGGGAACTGCTTCAAGGAAGGCAACCATCAGTCCCAAAACCCTCATCGTAAATCTAAATAAGGGTCGGTACTTAAGGACGATGCTTGACCACACCCGAGGACAGGAGGGGGGGGGGGACCCATGCTTGCACCTCGACTATGCTCACTTAAGACAAGCACACCCCCTTTTCCAGGAGGAGGTCTTCAGGGATGGGATCACACCAATGTGGTTATGCCACTGCCCTGGAGCTATATAGCACCCTGCAGAAACCCAACATGAGGCACAAATGTGCCAAGGTGGGCACACATACAGGATCCAGTGCTTAAAGCAACATTATGGGCCGGCCCTGCATCTTCTGACGTTGTCCCTGCTGGTTTCGGCTATGGCCCCCGAAGCTCTGACCTTGGGGTGCCGATCCAGAAACTGTACCTTTTGCATAGGCGACTATGTGCAATCGAAGAAACTTGATTGCAGACATTGTAAGGTAAGACTAAATACATTCTCTCAGGGGAGAGAAATAAACATGTCCATCACCTAAAACACCAAAAACCTGAGGATTCCCTGGAGTGGGAGGGGTTATATGAGGTCACAGCTCTGGCCAATGTCCAGTCACTTGATGATACCTGCATATTGCCCAGCTGTCAATGAATTACCTGTGTCCCGTACTATATGATTAAGAAAATATTGAAACCAAGGTCTCAGCATGTCCATTATGCACTGAATTATTTCCTTTGTCTACCACATTGAAACAGAGCTGCTTGCAGGAGGTTAGATTAATAACCCTTACATCTGCAGCATTTACACAGGCTGCAAGTTTATGGTCGCTTCGTCGAACAAAAACTTACAGCCATCTGGTGCCCAGGACTGTAATTGTAATTATAAATAAATATGATTGGCGGCTAACACGACACTGATCACATCCATTCATACCGTTTTTACACTTCCCCATGCCACTACAGCTTTGTTTACATCCTGGTGATGAGATCTTCTCTCTCTTTTTGCCAGTCTCATCACCTAAATTTTTTCAGGATGGAGAGCGGGAAGATTAGTAAGTATTACTCTGTTTACTGATCTCCTGCAGAGTAAAATTGAATGCTGTAGTGCAGGTAAATTTCTCACTATTTTATTAGAGCATTGTTCAAATTGAATAGCACTAAAATGCACTGCGGTACATGTGTTACTGTGCATTGAATGTGTTTTAACACACATTACTGCAATGCACGTGTGAATGGGCCTACAGTGCCTCTAAAGAGCCCCCCCTTTTTAGAGCCTCTGAGTATTTGGGAGCATTTAACCTCCTGTGACCGTGTTCTGGTCTGGGAGCGAATCACTCAGGGTGATGTTACTGCATCTTTTAGACTCCAGCACTGGATACTTTGGTAGCAGCTGCAATAAAAGAAGGAGCAGTGGGCAAATCACAAATATCAGGGGGCGGGGGAGCATTTTCACAGTCAGTCACAGTCTCTTTAACGTGCGTTATTTTGTGTTTTTAACAAGCATTGCATTAAGGCAGCCCATTCTTTTTTAATAGAGTGCTTACACACACCAAATGCATATTCGTTAAGATGCCCAGGCAAGGTTTATTGGGTGCCATTCAAAATTATGTATCATCTGCCATGAGTCTGATCAGGTTGGAGTCTGCCTGCGTCAGTCTGGAGCTGAGTTTTAGACAAGGAAAGTGTTTCAAGAGAGAAAAGGAGTAGATCAGGTTGTACTAATCCTACAGAGGCAGCAGAGCATCTATTACTTCTGTCTTATGATCTTTGTACCTGGAGAAAAACCTATCCAGTTTGTTGTTTAACCTGGACACTAAGAGGCCCACTTCCGGTGTCCCCCACCTGTGGCACAGGTCCTGGAACACCTCTGTGTGTAGAGACCATTCCTGCCATCTGAGGTAGTCTGCTTAAAATGTTCCAGTATGTAAACAGAAGACAAGGCTGGCACATGAAGTTATGCCCAAGAAAAAAAATCATTTTTTACAACAAGACTTCTGGTTCCTCCCTGATGGTTGATGTACACCACGGCCGTAGCACTGTCTGACTGCATCCTAGCCCTTTAGTCAGGATGTCCAACACTACAGGGACAACCAAATCACTCAGAGCTCCAGAATATTGATTGGAAGGCAGAATTCCTCGGCCATCCAAGTCTCCTGCATCAGTAGAACCTATCTTGAGCCACCAGGCAATCTGGTCCTCAGTGTCAGGCAAATAGATTAGTTTAGAGGCTTAACTGATTTGTGCCACCATGACAGCATATTAATTTGCAGTGTTCTGGAGTTAAACTGGGAGAACAGGACTGCCTCAAATGAGGCTACCATCAACCCCAAAAAACTTGTGTGGAAGCAAAGAGTTGGGCAACTCCTGGACTGTAAAGTGAGAGTCTGGAAGAGTAGATTTAGGAGTTACTCTTGGGGAAAAAAATAACACTCTTGGATAAGACCCAAATACTCTAAGTGAGTCCACTCCAGCTCTGACTTCTGAAGGTTTACTATCTAACTGTACCTTGTTTAGGTTTGTATCGTCTATGCCACATTGCTGACCAGAAGCTGTGACAAGTGTTTCCTCAATAGGAGGTCATTCAGATATACCACAATGGAGGCTAGCACCTTTTGTGAACTCTCAAGGTGCAGAGGATAGGCTCAATGGCAGGGCCGCAAACTGGAAGTGCAAGTGCTGGATAAGTGAGGACATTTAAGTATGCATCCTTGATGTTCATAGGGGGCAGAAAGTCTCCCTGATGGAGGAAGGCTATGACAGAGGTGGATTTTTGGCCTTGAGGTCCAACATGGGATCTCCCCTCCCCAGATTAGAGACTGTAAAAAGATTGAGGTAAAATTTCTGAAACCTTCCCACAGTAGGAACTGGTATGATAACCCAATTGATCCATAAGATCTGCAAGTTAGTCTGCGAAACTGTGTGGAGACAGGGACCGTTTGGAAGACATAAAAGAGGGTTAGGGCAGAGAGCAGAACTCTAGCATCTAGCCCCTGAAAACACTTCCCATATCCAGGCATCTGAGATGTCATCTGTCAAAGAGTCCACATATGTCCCTCCCCTTTGGAAAATGGGGGCACCCTGAATATCAAAAAGGGTTTGTCAGCAGGCTTGGAACCAGGTTTGTGGTTGAACTGGGAACCTGGATTTGGTCTGGCTTTGGAGGTTAAAACTTGGGAGCAACAAAAGGGAACTATTCTTGGTTTCAAGGAGGGTTGGGTCTTCCCTGCCTGAAGTCTAGGGTTTCTTCTGCTGTGGCAGATGAATACTCTTAACCCCCAGTGACGTCCTTGATGTGTATGTCTAAGGCTGCTCCAAAGAGAAGCAGTCCCTCGACGGGCATGTGCAGTAATTGATTTTTGTATGCTTGTTCAGCATCCTAGCATTTTATCCAATAAGTTTTCCGCATGTTCACAGGATCCCGTCTTATGACCCTAGTCCTTTCTCTTAAACTTTGACAGACTACCATCATGGCCATTGTAGGTTGTAATGCAGGGCCAGCAAAAAAAACAAACAAACAAACAAGGTTTTAGGGCGTATATACAAATACTTATCCATAGGATCCTTTAAAATGGTGGACCCTCCACTGGGATAGGGCTAGCTCTCTATTAAGCACTTTATTGCAGAGTCCACAGTAGAAATGGCCTATTTCTTAACAAAAGACTCCTCAAATGGGTAAAGAGCTGCCAAAGCTTTAGTAGACATGAAAACCTCATCAGGAGTGTCCTAATCCCCATTAAGGATGTCTGGCATGTATGGGTGCTCCAAGAAGGTCTTAGTAGTCTTAGGGCCTCTAAAGATCTCAGACAGGTGGCAACATTGGTAGAAGCTGCAGGCTGTTCTTCTAATTTCAATGTTGTGCACACAATGTCCATGCGGTGTAGTAGCCGCTGTTTGAGGCTCCTCATGGGCAATATCATCCATTAGGATTTTTCGAGACTCTTCATTGGACAGAGTCTCTGAGGCCACTAAACACGCAGGCAGATCAGATATTTATTCTGTAGGGGAAGGTGCGGAAGTACACTTTAGGCCTCTGCATGAGAGTTGGCAATCATGGATGCAATTTATCCCTTGAAATTCTGCATAACTGGTTTAATCCTTGCGGTTGGGATCCGAGAAGGGACTTATGCCTGAGAGGGCTAAAGGAAAATTCAGAAGATTCTAGGGACCAAGCATAGGACAATGTTCCATGCTGTCAGTATTGGGCCCTTTAAAGTTTGCGCTGCAGGGAGTACCAGAGACACTAGCGGATTGAGAGCTGGAGAGATCCAGGAGCAGGTCTGCTCTCTGTGTGCCTAGGATGCAACTTGTGCTGCCAGGCAGGGACAGCGCAGCTCAGGGTATAAGGTTAACCCTTGGTTACTCACAAACCGGCTGATGGAAGCAGGAGAGTTTCAAACAGTTAAAAGGTGACCAAATCATTGTAGGTGGAACAGAAAAAAAAAATAATCAAGGAAGATACCTGTATGACTTGCAACAAGGAGATATTATCTCACGTTGAAGTGGCAGAAACAAGAGGGCATGCGTATGACACTTCTCTTAACTAAGTGCATAATCGTTCTGTTCTTCAGTCTTAACCCTTTCCAAGTAAAAGGGCAGAAAATAGGTATAATAAAAAGGTGTCCAACGGTCTTGATAATTAAAGAAGAACTATGAGGTGAGTGATTTACACTTATCCTCATAGTTAGAGCCAACATGGGACATTAAAATTGTCACACGTCAACTCTATAGATCGGGAAGTGAGCGAAACCTACCCTTGCTCGCTCACTTCCCGCTCATCTCCCTGTAGGGATCGGTAACTGTCAGTCACCAATCCCCCCCTACCCTCTCTGATCCTCCAAAGCTGACTGGAGGAACGGATGGGGGAGGGCACAGCTGGCTCTGCCTCTAGATAGACAGACAGAGCCTGCTGTCAATCAGCCAGCTGGACAGATCTTGACAGTAGTGTCGGGATCCATCCCAGCTGCGGTGCTCTCAGTATATAGCAGGCAATAGCCCGCTATATACTGAGCTTTGGGTCACGGGAGGAAGTTAGTATATGTCCTCCCATGGCCCTAAAAAGAACTATGGGATAAATAGTTCTCTTAAGTAAAGCCTGGTGCTTAGCCCACATTGTCAACTCAAAGTAAATCATCAGAGACTGGGTCACACCCGAGGCTGTGCCACAATGTGGACAACCATCTATGAATCCTGTGTCTCACAAGGAACAAGGACTGACGATTATTTAAACTACTAAAATTACATTTTTTTTTTACTGATGCCCTCTGAACTGTGCTTGTGGTTCAGTCTGCTCAGTGGTAAATACAGTCCAGGACATTTAAAGTGGAACTACAGCTTTGGATGGAGTGGGGGGAAAAAAAGCCTGCAGTCTCTCTAAGGTGGTTATTGCTGCTTGTAACCCTTTTTGAAAGTTTTCCCTTCAGTGGTGACACAGGTTTTAAGTCCATCCCTGGGCAATGCAAACTTTCCACTCACCCCACTGTGCCTGCCTACACTCATTCATACAAAGAAAAAGAAAAAAAACTTAAAAAAAACAGGCCCCTTCATGGCATCTCTTCTGGTAATGGAGACAAGTAATCTGTTGCTACAGTCCAGGCCTGCTGACCATTCCGGTCTTTGGTGCCTGCGTTGCGACAATGGAAGGCTTTAGGGACCCAATGAAGACCTCATGGGGATGACCTCTTCTGACAACCAATTGACAGTGTCAGTGTCACCAGAAAGGGATGTGAGCATTTCAAGAAGGAACATCCCACATTATACACCAGTTAGAAGATCTTGGTCCTGACATGTCATGTGACAGTGGTAAGTAAAATGTGGGTTTTAAGTAGATTTGCTTTTAATAATACCATTCTATCACTGAAAGGTGGGATATTTTTTTTTTCTGCACTTCAGCCAAACAAATAGGAGTTTCACCTTTAAATCAAGAAATTTGTACAATGTCCAAAACAGGAGAGCAGTAATAATAAGAAATAATTTCTCTGTACGTTGGAAATGTGCTACTGAGGAACATGGAAAAAGAGACAATGAATCACATTATAACATCCTGAATGTTGAAAGATAGGTCACAGGAATTAAATAATGACCATTCAAAACCTAGGAAAGTTTTCCTGTTTGTTGTACTGTTTAACGTCATTCATGCACGAGGTACAGTTCTGTTACAAATCACATGATGATAATTGCTCTTTATGACACTAACCCAGCGACTCTGGGTCTTTCAACAAATGGGCCGGACACTGCATATCAGGGAACCTGTACAATTGCAGACAGCTCAGTGATGTCATCTCCTTCCTTTTAATATTTTCATCTGCTGTACAATTTCCTCTTTGCCTTTGGGTACAAGACCTAATCAGCAACTATTGTATATCATGCATCTCCTGTTAGACGTAGTTATACACACACAGTTCTCATGGTGGAAGCCAAGAGACTTGTCTGCCTCCACCCTATGCAAACTGAAACAGTGACAGGCTCTTGACATGCCATTTCCCACATATGGGAAGTATCGTTTGTTAGCTGTTAGCAACCTTTCATTCTGCTGACTTGATAGATGTACATTGTGTATGTACACTAAAATAAGAAAAACCTAATAAGCAGTATTTGAATGTGAAAATTAAAACCCTTCCAAAAATATTTTGTTTTTTGTGGGGTTCCAATGCCTCTGGCAGTCGTGGTCAAATGGACTTTTTGTGTGGTTACCTCCTATTTAGCAACGCTCTGCTGAGCTGTATGCTTGATGAATTCAAAATTCAATAAAAATCTGCTTTTGTTTTGCGAAATACAGCATCTCTAAATCACATTTATATGTGGCGTAAGCTGCATTTTGTTTCAAATAACATGTCTCCAAAGTCAATGCAAGTCGAAGACTATTTTTTTTTTAAGGTTAGTGTGATAAATGGTGTAAGGTTTAGAGCCCCTGCCAAATTTTTCCCGATGTGTCTTCCCCTCCTCAACTAGGGAGATTCACCTTCTGTGTGTGATTAAAAATCCACATTTTTACATTGTCACCAGAACAGGGCTTTAGGACAAATCTTTCAATGGTGCCCCCTTTTCTAGGACAAGTATTTAAGAGGGGATTTGCCTCCTCTCATTTTCTGGTGTCTCTGGGGCAGGAATTGAAGGGAAATCTTCCTAGCAGGACACAGGAAGAATACAAATTCTGACAGAGACGGAATCTACTCCATCCAAGAAAAAAAACAAAAAGAAAAAAAAACAGTTTGGGCTGTAGTTGCGCTGTAACTGGTTTAAATCCAATGGGAGTCACGACTAACTATTTTATGCTCTGTTATCTGAAACTTCAATAGATTTTAGTAGATGTGCAGCAGTGATATTAAGTTTCAATTTCACACAGTTCAGGCTTCGTGGTCTCTGAAGTTCCTAACTGAGCTACTGTCAGTCGACTTATCACATGAACGGGGCAGAACAGTCACTAAATCCATCAGTTTGTAGGGGTTCATGCCATGTGCGCATTTATCTGTGCTCCTACTGCTAGAGTCAGGATATTGAAAAGAATGGGAAATAATTTACACTTTAAGCATTTGGATGTCATGTTAGTATTCAAAGTTAGAAAAACATTTGGCCTAGAGATTTACTCTAAGGGGAGCTGTTGGACTCTGCTAGGTTTTTGTCGCCGTGTGTCCCAACTGGGGAGATTTCTCCAGTTGCCCTGGGGAATACATCAATTAATCCCCCAAAGTCAGTGAGGAAAAACAAAATATGAGTGCCCTTCCTCAACGGGAATACATATTGCAATAAGAGCCCGACAGAGGTTCGAACTATTCCAGACTATTAAAAACTAGTAAAAAGTTCATCTTAACTAACTAAAAGGATGGTACATAATTTCATATAGGGATAAGGTACAAAGCACAGCGAATAATAATACAAAATAGAAAGAAAATCTTACTGCGGCATGATGGAAACTATTTTCTGTGTCAATCAAAAATTACCCCCTCAGCATACATGGAGGGCTATCATTCCAGCACCGCTGCCCATGTCATATCTTGACGTGATATTGTCACGTGACAATCATTAAATATAATGCAACTCCTGCCCATATTTTCAGCAGGGGCAGTCTAAGCATGACCAATTGAAACAAAAAACTCAGGGATTAATTAGAAGCACTTTATCTGACTACATAGGTTAGGTCTGAAAAAAGATCCAGCAAGATTTGGACAGATAATTATCTGGCTAGACAAGTGACCACTGGTGTTGTATTGTTACCTTTATACAGCACTGTGTAAGCAGCATTGAACTGACACTAAACTCAGGAGCTAAATCTTAAAAATACATTCAAGTACCTTATCCGTCCACAAAAAAAATGTATCTTATTTGCGCATCACTCAGCTGTAGATCCTCAAATCATCTCTGAATTGGTGCTGATATTGTCCTTCCTTCTGGAGGGTGGCTACTTTTGTTCCCCATGGTCCCTGTGTGTGTTGTATAGTAGACACTGCTCCAAGCTCGCTCTTGTGATGGACTACAATCTCAATACATACTTGTAAACTAAACATAAGATTGTAGTCCATCTCAGGAGTGAGCTTTGAGTGGTGGCTACTTTACAATAGACACAGGGACCAAAGTGAACAAAAGTAGTCACCTTTCCAGAAAGGTCCCTTCATCAGGCAAACACAGGGAAATGTCAGCAGGTCCTCTAGACCAGTGTAACCTCCGGACCCACATTTGTCCTTGACACAGAGTCGTGACCCGAGTCGAACTGCAATGGAATGCACGGCATTGCAGAACTGCGTAGTCCGCTCAAATGAATGGCAACGCAATGCTCCTCCAACACCAGAATGTGTAGATGCGATTGCGTGGCACAGTGCGATAAATGCATGGGACTGCTCGATTAACGCACTGTACTAGTGTGAACGGGCCCTCAACAACACTGACAAGACACAATCTTACACACTCACAGACATTCTCACACACACATGCACACTCCAAAATAAATGTCTTTTTTTTTTTTTTAAGAGCCTAGTCTCCAGACCTTACAAGAACTGGAGTAGATCCTCAGCCTGGGGTCGTGTGGGCTGCTGTGCTGTGACGCAGCTCCATCCATATGTGCATTGCTGGCACAGCTCCCTTGCATGCCCTGTAGAGGTGGCGGGAGCCAGAATGTGACGTCACTTCAGTCCAGGCACCTCTGCAGGATATGCTGCAAGCAATGCACGTATGTATGGAGCTCCCTCACGGCCATACCATCAGATCACCCTTCAAGCTGAAACTCGTCACCAGGCAGTATATTTTAAATGGCTGCTTGGAGTGAGAACAGACAGTCCTGCACTAGTAGGGAGCGGAGGAGACTTTCACCTAGCAAAGTGGAAGGCATGCGGCGACCCACTTTTGGGTCACGTCCCACCAGTTGAGAACCAAGGCTCTAGACTGATGAGTCAAAATTTTAATGAGTGTGTGTAGCAACAGAGAAGCATGGTGGAGGTTCCTTGTAAGTATGGAGCTGTAATTCTGCCAATGAAGTTGGAGATTTGGTCAGGATCAACAGTGTCCTCAATGCTGAGAAATGCAAGCAGATACTTATCCATCATGCTATACCATCAGGGAGGTGTGTGATTGGCCCCAGATTTATTCTGCAGCAGGACAATTACCCCAAATATACAGCAAGCGTCATTAAGAACTCACTTCAGTGTAAAGAAGGACAAGGAGCCCTGGAAGTGATGGTTTGGCCCCCCACAGAACCCTGCTCTCAACATCATCATGTCTGTGTGGGATTACAGGAGACAGGATTTGAAGTAGTCTACATCCACAGAAGATCTGTGATTAGTTCTCCAAGATGTTTAGAACGACCTACCTGCCGAGTTCCTTCAAAAACTGTGTGCAAGTGTACCTAGAAGAATCGATGCTTTGAATTCTGATATTTTGAAGGCAAAATGGTGGTCACGCCACCCTTTGATTTTTTTTTTTTTCCCTTCTGTTCATTTACCTCTCATTTTGTTAATTGATATAAATGAATTATGAACTCTTATATTTCTGAAAGCATTCTTACTTTACAGCATTTTTCACAGCACTGTACAGTACATAGTTGAGAGTACTGTGGAGATGCAGTTAAAGAGAGCTTCTCAAGCATTCCACATTTTCTGCATAACCTGCTAATAAAACTTGGAGCTTCTTTTACTGTTACTTCTTTTGCTTAAGTCCTCCACAGGGTCACAAACTTGACAGAGAAGAAAAATGTTGATATGATAGTGAACATTTGCTGCTATTCAGACAAATTTAAATGCAAGTAACAAAAGTAACCACAAGGTGTCACTCCAAACTAAACATTTGTAACCTTTATTTGCAATCAAGAGTGTTAGGCGTTTAATGTTTGTCCTGCTAAATATCAATCTGCCTTCAATAGCTCCCCTAAAGCCAAACTCAGGGAAAATGATGATTTACACACTGCATTGGGCGAGTAATGTATCATTAAAAAGTTGGGTGTTATGTATGGAGGACCATTGCAAATTATAAAAATCTTACCTTGCAGCATGCGGGCTTCTACACATAACGCCAGTCGTCTGGGCACTGAGGGATGCAGCTTGAGCAGTAAAGTTCCCCATTCCAATCACACTCCCCTCCTTGCTACTTGCCCATTCACAAATTCCATGTATTTTTTTTTTAAAGCATACAAGGCATTCTGTGATTGTAGGAGAAATGTCACATTCCCATCCCCTCCTCTTCCAATCACAGAATGCCTTTTATTCCATGAAAAATATACAAGGCATTTTGTAAATTGGCAAGTAGGGAGGAGGGGAGTGTAATGCGACGGGAGCACATCACTGCTCCAGTTTCCCAGTTCGGCTTAAAAATAATTATGTTCTTTAACACGCATCAATCTTCTTTGTGGCAAGATATACAAATGCCGCATTTATGTTAGCAAAACGGTTGTCCTCAGGAAAATATATATGATAGATGAGCTAACACTGGCCTTTAAGGCTTGGATTTTGTAAATGCAGCTGCAGAGATAAAATAAAAACATTGGCAAGTACTTGCAGTGTATTTCATTTATCTGTGCTGTCAGTTTCTAACTAAGCAAGACCAGTTAACTGTTACTACCTTCATTAACCAGAAAAAAAGTCTTTTGTGCCATGATCTAAGGCCCCCAGTAACTATCAGTGTTATTCACAAAAGGGTGCAGAGTTTGGAGAAGGCAGGAGAAGTGAACAATCTAGGACAACATGGCTGAACTGGAAAAATTCTCCCATTCAGCTCACTTTCCAGTTCAGCCATGTTGTCCTAGATTGTTCACTTCTCCTGCCTTCTCCAAACTCTGCACCCTTTTGTGAATAACCCTGTAGGTAAACTCAGGATCAGAGAGGCAGGCTTTTCCAGCTACTAAATGTATGAGCAGGCACCTCCGCTGGAGTTTGTCAGAAATGTTAAATATCAGACATGTTCAATTCAAGTTGAAAGGGTAGTCAAGTAAGAAGGTAATTTTTTTTGTTCCACTTCTAATCCCAATACTGTCAAGTACTACAAATGAAAAGCACCAGTTAGTTAGCCCATCAATGGAACTTAACAAAAAAAAAGTAATGAATTTATTTTTCAGTAGGGCTAGTGTAATCATTTGATATACAGGTGAAACTCGAATAATTAGAATATCGTGCAAAAGTTCATTTATTTCACTAATGCAACTTAAAGGAGAACTATGAGGGGAGTGCTTTTCACTCACCTCATAGTTCTAGCCGACCTCTGACAATGAGACTGTCACAGGTATTACCTACAATCAGCTTAAGGTTGAAATCAAGCTTGCAATAGGAATGCCTGCTTTGTGAATGGCATGTGGGGTATATCACATTACACATATTTGGGAAGGTTAAACGGTTACTATGCATGTATTACAACAGCTTACATATCTGTTTGGGAGCAGGTTTCTTTTACATCAAATATTACAAAGAAAACATTTAAAAGTAAGCCTGTAGCAGGATCATAAATGATAAACGGACACTGTAGTTAGTTATAGCAGGCACTATGAAGTGCCATATTATACTTGTTTTGCCACATGCCAGCTCTTCAGATAGCAGCTGTAGTTACTTTATGCAAATGCTAACATTTTGTAAGTCGTTATTACCATAGCCCTAGGCACAACCTCATCCCCCATGGGCGATTGGTCAGTACTACTTTTAGGGAGCTGGAAGGAGGTGTGCCCGTTCACCCAAAACTTTTCGACCAGCAGCAAGCGGCAAACTGGATTTATAACAGATGTATACTGTGGCAATTTATGGGGGCTGCTTAGCTAACTAAGCATACAAGTAAGCTACAAGTTTATTTAAATGCATACAAGCTACACAATTTGAAGCAATGGTTCAAAGCAAATAGTAAATCTAAAAAAAAAAGAGACATGACACATGTGCAATACTTTTAAAAAGCTAAATGAACAGTTGTGTCAATTTAATCATCTTGGTGAAATACATCCCTGAGAGGCTGATGGGTTTTGGCTATTATTATGTCTGTCTGCAGACTGACAGTCTCAAATCTCTCATCCTTTAGCAATAACTTTATCATTTACAGGGAGGGTTGAGCTGTTTCTGTCCAAAATCACAGCCAAGCAAAGCCATCTGTACTGAATGTAAACGTGCATTAAAGGTTGAACTCCGGGCACAAAAACTTTAATTTGCATACAGTATATTCCTCAATAACCACAAAAGGATATAAAGCCACTTTGTGGGCTCCAAATGCCTTTACAAATTCAGTAATTACCTTGTAAAAGAAGTGGTGACAATATCACTGGAGTTCACACAGCCTGCAGTGAGCAGAAGTGTGGGAGGGACCCAGCAGGACCACCCACTGTTGGCTGCCTGCTGAAAACAACAGGGGGCTGATGGTGGGTAGGGGATAAAAGACCAGTCACTCTGCACAAGGAGAGAGAACAGTAGTGACTGGTCATTATCACATGAACCGCCTGCACAAAGGCAAAGTATTACCCTGGATTACAGCACAGATCTGGAAGAAATACACAAAGTAAGAATCCACATGCCTCTTGTATTTAGACAACATATGCTTATCCCCAGGTTCCGCTTTAGCCCTCATTCACACTGTAATCGGCCCGCACGCACAGCTCAGTACCAAACAGCTCCCGGGAAGGACAGGTGCTGCGTGTGATTAGTATGCAGCCCCCGTGCTTCTCTATGGGAGTACACCTCCCCCCCAACGCTCACCAGCCCTGCACCTCCCTGCGGGTGAGCGCACTCGTACGCGGACAGGCTGGATCCTGTCCGTGTCCGAGCAAGGAAACACGCAACCCCACGGACCTGCACTTGAGGTGAGCGTTCCGCCGCTTAGTCCCATAGAGAAGGACGGGGGCTGCGTACTAATCACACGCAGCACCTAACCTTTCCGGGAGCTGCTTGGTACGGCCCTGCACGCAGCACGGAGCTGTACATGCGGGCCGATTTACAGTGTGAATGAGGGCTTAAAGTTAGTGACCCTCATTCAAAAGGGTCCTAGTAGCTGCTGTGTTTGGGAACGGCTTTTCTGGTGGTACTAAAAACAATCCAATAAGCAGTATTTTGCCTGTGTTTTCATCAGGAGCAATGGGTGGCATATGTGTTTTGTGGTTACAGTGCAATAAATAATGCCTAAATATAAATAGGCACTGATCTATATAAAAGATTTATTGGCATGCTATAGATTAAGTCCAACTGAAACACACAAAGAAGACAACCTATATAGGCATTCATGCTTATTTTCAGAACATATTGGGTAATCATATTATTTCCGCAGCGTAGACACAATTCCTATGCAGTTGTGTATCAACTGTAATAGTACACATGTAGCATTACCTTTAAGGAAAAGCTACTAGGCATGCAGGTTTTCAGTCCACGTTCGAACTACATGATTACCATCATGAAAACTATGATAACCCAAATGAGTCATAAACAGTGGTTTCATCTGAAAATGATACATCTGTAATATAATTTTATCTACATGACACACATACCTTGTAACACATATTGCACAAGAAAAAGGTAGTGAGTCACGCTGCCAACTTAGCTTGAACTGTGTGTGTACTTATTGTATATGTTATAGAGAATATCAAGAACTGTACACAAGTTGCAAATTAAGTCAAATAAAACGTGGCCCCAAGATAAATAGATCTTGTATTATTAACGAAGCTATAGTATGATTTCAATATTCTGAATAGGCCTAGAAAAAAAAAAATACATATCCATAGATATAAGGCGACATGTTGGTGTCACATTAATCCCCTAGTGACCAGTGAAGTACATAGTACGTCACTGGCAGCGGACCCGTTTAAACAGACGCCGGGACTCTGTTTATAATTGTAAAGCCGACTATCGGCTTTACAATAGAGGCGATTCTGGCAGCTCAGCTGCCGCCCGATCGCTTCTACGGGCCGGCAAAGTGCTCGCCCGCCACCCCTGCCGTGTTTCCCAGGCTCTGCTGCCACTCCTACGAGCCCGAGACTGGCATCTCAGGTGTCTGCGGGAAGCTGGGGAGGAGAGCGATGAACGTCTGTTCACCGCTCTCCTCCCCGTTCTATGGGATATTGCATCACTTCTGGTCCCTGAGCTGTCACTGCTCGGCTCCTGAAACCCAGCAATAAGCTATGGAAGTGCGATCTGCACTTTAATAGCTTATTTAGAGTGGAAAGGTGACACTAGGGGTCGTTTGGACCCCCAGTATCACCTTAAAGAGTACCTTTCACCACCAATATGCTATCACATGGGGGGATTTTAAGTCCCCCTATGTGATAGCAGTTAAAGTAAAAAAAAACAAAAAAAACCACAAGTTTTAAAAAGTAATATTAAAATAAATTTTAAAATAATGTGATTTTCTTTTAAAAGTCCCACGCGAGCATGGGCGTCTTCACGTAAACACACGTTGGGTGCGCCTACGTACGAAAACGACGAAGTCGCTACACATGTTGGTATCGCTGCACACACCAGAGTGAGAGCAATAATATTAGGAACAATATTTATGTGCATCTCTAAAATTGATGACCTGTAGGGGCTCTTAAGGTGTCGTCGATTGACTTTTTGGGGTAAAAAAAAGAGACTTTTTGTCTCTGTTTTACACACGCACACAATTTTTAACCTGGGTATCGATTTACCTCATCTTTTATATTCAACAAAAAAAAATGGGTATTATATTGTGTTTTGGGGCACTAAAAGGGCGCCAATATCATGCAACATAAAAATTTGCAACTGCCACCATTTTATTCTACAGGGTCTTGGCTTTCAAGAAATACAGGTGAAACTCGAATAATTAGAATATCGTGCAAAGTTCATTTATTTCACTAATGCAACTTAAAAGGTGAAACTAATATATGAGATAGACTCATTACATGCAAAGCAAGATAATTCAAGCCGTGATTTGTCATAATTGTGATGATTATGGCTTACAGCTCATGAAAACCCCAAGAACCCCAAATCCACAACCTCAAAAAAGTAGATTATTACATGCAATCAATAAAACAAGGATTGTACATAGAACAATATCGGACCTCTGAAAAGTACAAGCATGCATATGTACTCAGTACTTGGTTTGGGCCCCTTTTGCAGCACTTACTGCAATTACTTTTGCACAATATTCTAATTATTCGAGTTTCACCTGTATATGTTTGGAAGTTTCAACTAATTTTCAGGCCTAAAATGTGAAAGAAGAAAAAAAAAAAAGGCCTTGGCAGCGAAAGGGTTCTTAAGGGGTTAAATAATCATAAATATGATCAACAGAAATGATACTAGTCTTTTTTTTCTCTTCACTGTTTCATGAATGTGTACTGGAATGTAAAAAATGTGATACAATACAACTTCACATTCCATTAAATGTATTGGAATAGTTTAGGTGCTAGAACTCTGAAACGATGAATGTGACCACTGTTGGAAACAGAGGAGTTCCATTAACTTTTAACAGCAGTTGTATTTTTACACGCAGATTCACTGTCTTCTTTGTTCTCTTCCTCAGGGAACTCATCATCTGAAGCCTCCAAGTCTATATCAAAGTCCAAGTCATCATCCCCCTTGATTTCTTGGTCTGCTTTTTTGCTAGCCGTTGAAGTGTCTTTTTGTGGTTCGCCGACGATTCTACAAGCAAATAAAAAAAATGATCATACATGATTTAGGATGCCACATATCAATATTACAACACATTGAACAAACAGGGAGCTTTAGAGCAGAATGGAAGCTCAAACCCAGAAAACTTTATTCTGCACATCACAAGCCTAGGAAGGGAAGTTGAGAGTTGTCCTGCCTTCTCCTGCACCTCCCAATTCGCTACTACACCGTTTCCCCCGAAAATAAGACCTATCCCGGAAAAAAGACCTAGTACTATTTTTGGGAATTGCTAAAATATAAGACCTAGTTGTGACCATTTCCAGGGCCAGTGGTGGCATAAGGGTGAACTTGAAGAGCCGCGGGAGAGGCAGGAGAGAATCAGCGGTACCAGCTAAGCCAGCGCTAGAGGAAGCGAGGCGGCACCGGAGGGAGCAGAGCCGCATAAGCCGATGCCTCCTCTATAGCGCCAGCTCCTGTTACAGGCGGAGTGATACCAAATGCACTCCGCCTGTTAGGAATCGATAGTGAAAGCGCGCTTTGCTCATTCTGGCCAGCGATTAGTGGTTAGCAAATTGTTCTTAGAAAGGTACGGCACCCCTGATTGCCCTGATCACCATATTTTTGTACATGAATACATGTAGACCTTTCTACATGAATAAGTGTGGATTGTTGTACATTAAAAAAAAAAAAGACCTACCCCGAAAATAAGACCTAATGTGTTTTTTTGAGCCAAAAAAAATATAAAAGACAGTGTCTTATTTTCGGGGAAACATGGTAAATGTGATGGACTGCCTCATCATCAAGCTGCAAGAGACAGGAGGGGGCGGCCAGTGTGCAGTTGCAGGTTAGAAGATACATTTTAAGTCAGCAGCAGAATTGTTGTTGAACTTGAACCCGTGCAATGTTTCCTTCCCTGCACCAATGCTAAAACAGGTATTTCTGGTCTTTGCAATGCTGAAACAAAGACCAGAGTTCTTAAAAGATGAATTCTTGCCAAAACTAGAACTCATCAGCATTTTATTTCAGCGCCCTCACTTAGGAGTTTCTCCTCTGTTCTTGTTCTACTGACCAGGAGTAGAGTGAAACAGCAATAAATCCTACATTTCTATATAATATCTTGTTATTATTAACTCATATCACAACTATTACCGGGTACTGTATTTGGAACATTACTTCAACATCTCTACTTGTCAAAGTAACCCATAAACAGTAAACACTCAGTTACAAGGTATTCAACTAACTAGGAAAAAATTCTAATTCTATTTTTCTTAAAGTGACATTAAACCCTCAGATTTTTTAACATAAAGTGTAATGTGCGCCTTACTGTAATCCATGGTTGTTTCCCTTCCCTTTGCTGCTCTTCCTTTTAAATCTCTATCTGTTCTCATGCTGGGCAGAACTTCTGTTTTGCAGCAGACTGCCTTGTCTCTGGAATGGATACATGGTGTCTGTGTGTACGTTTGCAACCTGAGCCAGCACTACAGGAAGAGGCACTCAGCTGCAAAGGGAAGTTCTCCCCAAGCATGAGAAGACATGAGGATTTAAAAGGACAGCAAAGAGAAGGGAAACAACCATGGATTACAGTAAGGCACACATTACAGTATTGGTTTATGTTAAAAAATCTGAGGGTTTAATGTCACTTTAAGTGTGTATATTTGTCTTAATTTGCTTTTATTTACATTTCAATATTAATATGAAGTCAATACAGAGTTTATGATATGGTAGAGTATGGGGTATGGCATTAGTTAGACCTATTTTTAATAGTAACCATAAAGCAACCATAAACTACATAAAAAGGTAAAAATGATTCCCACCGATATATATTACTGCATATGCAACCTGACTTCATTACTGTAATAAATACCAAGGGTTACGTTGGGCTTTACAAATACGGCAGAATAAGAATATACACAAGATGCTGGCTTTGCCCAGGACACAACTATAGAATACAACCTGCCATTTGAATCTGCCATTGTCTTCTTCAGTGTCATATCTGTACAGCCAGATCGGCATTACTGCCAGCAAGACGATCATTTTAAAAGTATACAGTCGTAAACAAAAGGACAGGCTATGTTGTTCCGCTCAGAACAGTGAGTAAATGCAATAAGCACGACTTTTTCATCATCTATTGCTATTTCATATTAGTATATTTATTTTAATGAACTATACACGTTCTGTAAAATCTATTACTAAACATGTGTAGCCCCATCTTCCTACGTACCGAGTAACAGAAAAAGTAGGCAGGTTTGATATAGAAATGCAGACAGAGAAATCTCTCCAGACGGAAAAATGACTTCAGGGTAAATGTCACAGTAACAAGCCAGGTTTTCAATGAACGCCTTACCTACTGGGTTTTTGAACAAAAAAGCTTTCTTAGCAGACGCAGATCAACTTATGACAGTACTGTTTGAGCCTCCTGAGTCTCATTAGCATGGGCTTAGTCGTTTTGCTACAAAGTGAACAGATTTCATTGAAGTTCCAAGTAAACGAAGGAGACTTCAAGCAAAGCAAATCGGTGGCAGGACTTTTACAAAACTGCAAGGAATTTAAGCAACAGCATGATTTATTAATGCTTTTGTACACGTGCCACCTATACACTTAAAGTAATTAAACCCTCATTTTTTTTTCTTCATATATCTACCGCTAGCAAGCAATAGACCTATGCAAAAACATTAAAAAATAAAAAAAAGTTAGCAAAAAGGTAAATAAATACTTACCTTTGTCACTGCTGCTCACTTCCGTCTGAAGATCTGGACCTTTTCGAGTGGCCGAGCAGCATGCATAGTAGAGATCTTCGGCAGGGAGAGGAGGAGAGACACAGTGGAGGTGAATGCACGCAGCTGTGAGCATGCAGGTCAGACAGACACCGTGGGACACGAGGAGTCTACGCTGTATCAGAGACAGGCACCAGCGCTGGAGGGGCTTCTCAATACAAGTGGAACGAAGATGATGATCGGATCAAGAGACATCATTTAAGGTAAGTCCTTACAGCAGCAT
>NW_017306837.1:798617-815922 GCF_000935625.1 Nanorana parkeri
TGTGACTAAGAAAACATCCACTTGCCAGAAGCATGGGTGAGCAGGTGTATTTGTCAACCAAAGGACTGAAGAAGAAGGTGCCAATGAAAGCGTGGTTAATACAATCATAAAATTACCCTTTTTGTAATGCCATTTCCTTCAAAAATGAATGCTCACATCTCCTATTGTATGCCTGAAGGGACTACCATCACTAAAACTGCCCTAAACTGTTTCAATTATTCAAGGGATTTGAATAGCGTTGAAAATACAATATTAAGTGGCATTTGTAGACATTGAATTCAAAGCTGTGATTCTTCTAACAGGTTAACTCACTAAAAGAACTTTGTTGTATGCTCATCTGTATCACTAGGCCACAAACTGTAGAACCAGCATGCGATGATCTTCCAAAAAAAAAAACTTTATTCCACCTATGACTTAGGCCGAGTAAGGCAGAAATGCATCAGCGGTCATCTTTTGTATATATGCATGTGGAATAAAGTTTGATTTTCTTTGGAAGATCAACATGTGCTGGTTTTACAGTTTTTGAGCCTATCACTCCAGAAAAAGGGTCATCCGTGCACCAAATAAAGATTACAAAGATGCATGATGGGGGTGAGCTGTACGCCTTGTGTTTCTAGCCTTCACTAGGCCACTAGTATTTTGAAAGTTCAAAATATAGTGCACTAAAAAAAAAAAATTAAAAAAAAAAAGCTTGATTGTAGACATGTTAAAATTTAATAACTACACTAAAATAGCTCACATGGTACAACTGCAAATGCGTTTCAGCCACTAAGGGTCTTAATCACAGCTATAATTAAGGTTAAGTGGCTGAAATGCATCAGCAGTTGTACCAAGTGAGCCATTTTTGTTTATTTACAAATCCTTGGAACCAGTAATGCAGAGGAATTCAATTGGCGATGAAGGTCGAGCATGTACACCTTCTTATTTTCACTTCAGCCTGAATTACCAAACTTCACCTGCTAGGTCTCTTTTGCTCTACCAAGCTGTGGGATCCTACTATTGCTCCAGCAGGAGGAGTCGTCTCAATGCTTTGTGCAGATAATATCAATAAATTACTAATGCTAATTGGCTATGAGACCGTTGTTGCACCACAACTACAAGTTAATAGAATAATGATGTAAAGTTATCTTAGCATTGTATTTCAATGAATTACAATACACTACTTACGGATCAACAATGTCCTCTTTTTTCCCGCATTTGGCACAAAGTTCATGCTCAATAGCACATGGTTTGCATATGATGCGATAGGCATCCTTCACTGTTTTTTGAAGACATTTAACACTAGAAAAAAAAATGAATAAAAAAAATAAAAAAAATAGTAATAATATTATTAATCATGGCTACATAAATAAGTGTGCCAACCATAAAAAATATAATGGTAGTGCTATATGATCATTTGTCATAAATTAAAAGCAGCACAGCAGAAATAGAATATACAGAACAAAGCTGAACACACAGATATATTTAGCAAGCAGCAGAAAGACTGTAATGTTAGGCTTCATGAATATCCAACTGCTTTGTATTCCCCAGGATGTAGCCATAAGAAGTGTGACATCATCCTTGCCTAGGCACTGAGTGAGGAAGACAGGGCTGAGGTAAGTATAAACCCTAATTTTTTTCTCCCTACAGGTACATTTTATGCCTACTAACAGTAGGCAATTTGTGACGGCGGTCCAAACAGTGTAAGCGGACCCTTTTAATGCCTTCACCAATGGACTCATTTTTCCAATTCTCATGCACATTAAAAACACACATTTTCTTTAAGGCCTGGTTTGCACCCACGTAACAGCGAAATCAGCAGCTTAAATCTTAATGATTTATTGAAATGTCACATTATGCCATGTATGCTAACTTTTCTGGACTGCGCAGGGACCCTTCTTCAGGGCAGCACAGTGCTGAAGGGTCCCTGCGTGGTCCCGAAACGTTAGCCTACATGACATAATGTGACATTCCAATAAATCATTCAGAAGATTTAAAGGTGCATTTCGTGTGTGCTGGGGATTTCAGCTATTACTTGGAAGTTCTGCACGGTGCCATCCGTGACATCACTACGAGCACCACCATTACGTTATGGTCACAAAGTGCTATAAGGTGTGCATGTGGAATCTTTGTGATATCCTGGTTCACACATAGGCGTTATCATGCAGAATCAGTCGCGCGATACCGCGCAAACCACAAAAACCCATACAAGATAAAGGCGACAGTTTACACCTTAGCGTTGTGTCGCACGTGCGATAATGCCTGTCGCACAATAAGATGCAAGAGCCATTTACAGGCGGATGCCGTTTTATTCCCATAGACATCCCGATGCATTGAGAACCGTGCAATTTTCATGCAGTTTTTAAAAGCAAAATCATGCAAAAAAAAAAAAAAACACCACGTGACAAATGTGCGAAAACAGCTTAAAACCGCAATCGCCTAGGTGTGAATAAGGCCTTAATGTGCTCGGGTCACTTCCAAGTAAAAGTACCATTCCGACAGATGAATTTTGACAAATGGCCGTGTGCAGGGCAAGCTACAATGTAAGTTGTAATTGTTACATTTTAAAAAGGACTAGTACATTAGCATGTTAACACCTGTATGTGGAATTTTAGTTGGGTTTGGGTTTAGATCTCTCCCACTCCCCTGGAGCAGAGGGGGATTGAGGTTGATGGGACCGGTCTAAAAGCCAGCTGGGATTGTGGTTTGGGTGAGTACATCTGTTATTTTAGCTCCCTAGACAAAACAAGCACTTAACCCTTGCAGTGCGGGGGTAGCCACACTGCAATGGTTAAAGATTTTATTTGACTGAAGTTCTTCTAAAAAGGAAAAAACTATGTTGCTAGTCAGAATTATCTTGGCAAATGCTAACTACATGTCATTCTTTATCCTGACACACTGGAACACTTGGATATCTGTTAAATGTACAGAATGTGTGGAAAAAAAGGTAGTTGAAAAGAGACATGAAGAACCAAAAGTAAGACTAGAGCATTGAAGACAGAACAGCGCATGAACAATGGTCAATTCATAAATAGTTAATTTGTCTTTCTAAATTTAGATACAGACCATCTAAATACATCAACCCCCAACCCAATTCTAAGAAATGTTATAAAACGCTTATGAAATATATAAACTTGTGAAGACAATTATATTTAGCTTTAAGATTGGAATAATACAATAGTATGTTTTAGATTGTAAGCCCTCACGGGCAGGGCCCTCCTTACCATCTTGTCTTACATTGTATTGTGACTGTAATGTCTTTCTTATATTGTAAAGCGCTGTGCAAACTATTGGCGCTACATAAATCCTGTATAATTACATCGAAGCACAGAGAATTTTGCAAAAATATGACAGAAAAATTATTTGAATAATGATTTGATGAGCAATCTCACAGTACCAGAAGACAGATTCATTATGCTATATATGCAGTTAAACATCACAAAAAAAAAACAAAAACACCACACAGCATAAATGTTAAAATTAGACAGAGATTAACATTTCTAATCAAATTACACAACTGAAGCAGAAAAAAAAAAAATTGACTTCCTTGAAGATGTAATCTTTTTCTCTATTGTCACTTGCTATGCTACAGAATGAATCTGAAATACGATGACTCATTGAAATAAGATGGCCAGTAGGGTACTACTCTGAGGACAGAAATGTTTCAGACCACATACACAGTAGCATGTGTAAAAAGCAGGCACTTTAATGGGGCCAAGAATCACCTGGATAAACAAGGAAGCTACAAGCTTTTATTTGTTGGTGGTTGCAGAGTGTGAATGTAAAAGAGGATTATAAACCCTTAAAGTGACATTAAAGTAAAATGTTTTCCCCCTCCCCCCAATGTTAATGAAAGTACTTACCTTAAATTATGTCTCTTAATCCAATCGTCTTCTTTCCGGTCGTTTTCATCTGTCCCTCCAGCGCTATGGCAGGTCTCCGATCCAGCGCTGACTCCTCTGAGCTTGCTGGCACTTCTGATCCCACAGTGTCTGCATGCGTCCATAGACTTACCTTGTCTCTCCCTGCGTCCCGGCCGAAAATGTGAACTGCGCACGCGCCCGCCCGAGGTTCTTCACATTTTCGGACGGGAGTGCGCAGGGAAGACACAGGTGAGTATTAACCTCTGTTAAAGTGTTTTGTTTTTTTGACACTTTTCGCATAGATCTACTGCTTGCTAGCAGTAAATCTATGCAAAAAAAAACAGAGGCTTTAATTTCCAAGGTGCTGGATGTTCTAATCACTGAGAAACAACGCTGCACTGACACAGAGGATGCAACACAAATTGCAGTATGTTAGCTGCAGTTCCTACGATTTAGTGTGCAAGGGGTGTGTTCAGCAGTAACTCTTTCCCATCCAGATAAAACTGGCTCTGTAGTAATTCTGTGCACCACATAGGTTACAGCAGCAGTGACTGCCACCTCCTGAAGACCAGGGGGCATGTCTAAGGGCAGGTTCACACCACAAACAGTGGTTTCCAGAGCGGTCAACCTCTGGAACGCACTGTATCGAATTCCGGCCCCCTACGTTCAGGGTTGGGAGGGGGCGTGGCAGTGTGTTGAATGGCACCGCAGTCCCACTCCCAGTGCGATCGCCCACACCCGAACGCGTGGCACTGCCAGCGTCCCGATCCAGTGTGAGCTGCAAGCACTATTTTTGCAGATTGCATTGGACCAGAACGCAGGCACCTATGTGCCACATGTTCGGGTGAGGGCGATCACCCGAAGCAAGAACCAGAACAGGTTTATTCTTATTCTGATTGAGTAATCTTGGCATAAGATATTTGTTCTGTAGCACTGTTGATCTGCCATTGTGTAAAAGCAGGTAGACAAAAAAAAAAGAAAATGTATCCTTGCAAAGAAAGCAATAATACCTGTCCCGCTGCCCATGTCACCAAACTTCCCCGTGCTGATACAAGTTTGATTAAAAAATCTTCTGCCAAGCATACGTCACCACTGTGTCCTGCAGTGATGCAAGGGCTGGCGGAGGACACAGCAGTATGCAGTGGAAGATGACAGTATCTGATACTTTCGGAAGTGACAAATGCTGAACATGCTTCAGAAAGCTTAGATCTTTAATGTAGTGGAGTTCGATGGCAGACAGCAGGATAAGCAAGTATTTATTGCTGGCTTTATGGGTTTAAAATGACAACAATGGTGATGGTATGTCCCTTGGCATCCTCACATCCAATACATTGTACTGGACCTGATGACTCAAGGATTCCTAGATCCTAGAAAGAGGCTGGAGTACTCAGTCCCCCTTCACAGTAGAGTCTTACCATTACATCAGGGGCCGCAAGTGCAGCAGCATGGCAGAGAGTGGGAGGCAAATATCTGTCATTTTCTGAATGGATCGCTCCCTCCCTGGATTAGTGTCATTCATTTCCATGTTGCTGGCACCCGGCCAGTCCGCACCATGCAAATACGTGACGATGTGCAAAAACTTCAGGGCACCTCCGAGGAAGCCAGAAAGCACCCCAGGGTTGAGAAAGGCCGGAGGATACAATATTGTTAAAAGTACTATTATTTGCCATAAAGTGTTTTCCACAGTTTCTATTCCCATCATTTAACAAAGGAGGATTCATTTCCTAGCATAGATAGTTCTTGACTGCTGGATTGCAAGTAAACATTTAAGAATTCTCACAGACTACAACCCTCAATGATTACAGAACAGAAACCAGTGTATGCTTGGCTTACTATCAGCTTCTGCATCTGTGTACTGAAATTATGAAACTCCCCTACATCACATTGAAAATGAAGATCAGAAAAATCTGGTTTCTAAATGCACACATTTCAAAAGCCCCAGTTATCAAGCAAGAGTTGCTACAGAGAATTTAGGTTAGTTATGTGAAGTGAATTGGCTGCATTCT
The DNA here is from genome assembly GCF_000935625.1 of Nanorana parkeri. Classification (NCBI taxonomy): domain Eukaryota; kingdom Metazoa; phylum Chordata; class Amphibia; order Anura; family Dicroglossidae; genus Nanorana; species Nanorana parkeri. Next base: position 804,466 of record NW_017306837.1, read on the forward strand.
TCGATACTGTTAGCCGAGTGACTCACTGTGACATTACATGATGAAAAAATGTTTGAAATGTAAGGGTTCCCACACCCATGACAAGTACATTCTGCTTTATCCTCTACTGGCACTGTTGGACTAGCAAATGTCTCCTCGCCTTCAGGAATATATTTTTCTTAGGAGATCTCCCACCCCATTTATAGGAACCTATTTCAGATCAGGTCAGTTGTTTGTGTTAGAAGACCTGTATTTGACAAATTAAATACAATTTAGTTTTCTGTCTTATAAGCATTTGTATTTCTTACATTGTATTGGGTCTTCCAAATCCCTTTTTAAATTATCAGCCTGCGGGCAGCAAACTAAAGACAACCTGTTGAAGGTACACTGGTTTCGTTTCTCAGCTTAGAATACCACATATTTCTAAATCGGTGAAATAGAAAGTTCTGAAGCAAACATCATCAATGTAAGAAACAGGCAATGCTCCAACACATAACCATGTTTGGTACATTCTCGGGGCTAAAAATTAATTTTGCCAAAAGCGAATTATTGCCCCTATCACACAACTTTACCTTAGACACCTCTACGTGGACTGAGTCTTACAAAATACAAATTAGACAACGTTCCGTTAAATATTTGGGTATTCATATTCCTCGCCTAGCCACGGATCTTTATTCACTAAACTATACACCCCTCATACAAAAAATTCTAAACGAACTCCGCATCTGGCAATTACTCCCACTCACCACCCTAGGCAGATGCCACCTGATACGCATGATTAGTTTTGCCCGCCTGTTGTACCCAATGCAAACAATCCCAATCCTGATTAAACATAAAGACATTCAAACCCTCAACAGCGCCCTCTCCAAGTTTATTTGGAGAGGGAAAAAACCCAGAATTGCATTGTACAAACTCCAAAGCCCCGCTACCGACCTTGGTGCCAATCTACCCAACATCAGATTATTTAACCTAGCCAGTATTTTCCGCCACGTTAGAGATTGGATATCTGATACCTCATTCTTCACCAACACACCATTAGAGAGCCACCCAGCGTCCCCGTGGTCACTATCGGGTATTTTACACACCCCACTTCCCCTCCTCCCACCACACATCAAACAAAATATCTTGTTAAGAGACACGATAATTACTTGGAGGGAAGTCAGGAAACTTTATCGCCTACCTGGGGCAATCTCCCCTTTGATGCCCATCACGTCTACCCCGGCCTTCCCAGCCGGGCTCGACTCAAAAGCTTTCAGGGGCTGGGAACTTCTGGGTATCCATACCCTGCAAGACATACTGACACCTCAGGGACACTGCAAGACCCTCCTCACCTTGTGCAAGGAACACCGCGTTCCCTCTACACATTTTTTGCAGCACGCCCAGATACATCATTTCTGCTGAAAAACCTCCCTCCCGCTAGCACTGGACTACAATACTCCCAATTCCGCACGCTACTCTCCTCACCAACCCGCAAACTACCTCTTTCCTTTTTGTACCGACACATACTCCCACACTGCCTCATCACTACCTCCAGCCCTTCCTACCTACATAGCCAAGTGGGCCGACCTGCTTCTTCTAACTCCAGAAGACACACATTCTGTAATACTGTCAGGTTGGAGACACCTGAGGAAAGCAATAACTATTGAAGCATGGAGGGAAGTACAATTCAAATTGATACACAGAGCCTATTATGGCTTTAACTCACCCAATAACCCTCCAGGCTGGTTGACCCATTGTCCAAAATGCCAATTACCGATGCCTGACCTAACCCACCTTATATGGCTATGTCCCTTTATCCAATCCCTATGGACTGAAATCATTGCCTTCATGAATATGAAATCGGACAGACAGAGAATGCCTTCCCCTGACATCTCCCTATTTCACTCCCCTTCCCCAGACTCTGTCACAACACATCCCTCCCTCACTCGCTGTGAACACCTCTGCATCTTAAGTGCGAAGAAGGCCATATTGACCGGCTGGCTGTCTCCTACTTCGCCCACACTCAGTACATTTACTCAGTCATAATTCAAAGACTCATGATACTGGATAAACTAAGCGCACAGTTCGATCTTCATCTCACAGGTAGATTCTTCGATACCTGGTCCAGGTATTTAAACGTCTGAACTCCCTGCACAACAATTACAAGATATTATGACTACCTTCCAGTACTCCTCATGGTTTCTCCGCGCCAAACTTGACGGATCCCTCGGAGCACTAGATGTTCTCTGATAATCCTTAAGACTCCCCGACATTCCTTAGGCCCTCTCTACACAAAAGTGGTTCTACGATCTCTCCACTAATCCAGCGATTTCTTTCATCAGAACATTCACTTGAATGATCCAGGATCAGTTACAGTATTGATATATTTATTTATTTTTTCCTTCTTTCTTTGAATTGATTTACTTATTTCTGTTTACACATAGCGATCTATGGACTACATATCTTAAGGTGAAGTTCCCTATGCCACACACACATGTTAAATTTGCGGCAATGTATATGGTCCTGTATTTTATCCTCACCACATGTTGTGAACACATTCTGATTTCTTTAAGAAAATGCCTCATCACTATGTAACCTGCAATAATAACAATAAAAATTGATATGCAAAAAAAAAAAAAAAAAAGAGAGACAGGCAATTAGCATTTTCTGAAGATGACATCAGCAGTTGATGCCTACATACACTATATTGCCAAAAGTATTGGGACGTCTGCCTTCAGACGCACATGAACTTTAATGGCATTGCAGTCTTAATCTGTAGGGTTCAATATTGAGTTTGCCCACCCTTCTTCTGGGAAGGCTGTCCCCAAGGTTTAGGAGTGTGTCTATGGGAATGGTTGACCATTCTTCCAGAAGCGCATTTGTGAGGTCAGGTACTGATGTTGGACGAGAAGGCCGGGCTCGCAGTCTCCACTCTAATTCATCCCAAAGGTATTCTATCGGGTTGAGGTCAGAACTCTGTGCAGGCCAGTCAAGTTCCTCCACCCCAAACTCGCTCATCCTTGTCTTTATGGACCTTGCTTTGTGCACTGGTGCGCAGTCATGTTGGAACAGGAAGGGGCCATCCCCAAACTGTTCCCACAAAGTTGGGAGCATGGAATTGTCCAAAATGTCTTGTTATGCTAATGCAATAAGAGTTCTCTTCAATGGGACTAAGGGGCCAAGCCCAACCCCTGAAAAACAGCCCCACACCATAATCCCCCCTCCAATAAACTTTACACTTGGCACAATGGAGTCAGGCAAGTACCGTTCTCCTGGCAACCACCAAACTCAGACACATCCATCGGATTGCCAGCCAGAGAAACATGATTTGTCACTCCAGAGAACACGTCTCCACTTCTCTAGAGTCCAGTGGCGGCGTGCTTCACACCACTGCATCCGACGTTTTGCACTTGGTGATGTAAGGCTTGGATGCAGCTGCTCGGCCATGGAAACCCATTCCATGAAGCGCTCTACGCACTGTTGTTGTGCCAATCTGAAGACCACACGAAGTTTGGAGGTCTGTAGCTATTGACTCTGCAGACAGTTGGCGACTTCTGTGCACTTCAGCATGCTCTGACACGGCACTGTAATTTTAAGTGGCCTACCACTTCGTGGCCGAGTTGACAGTTGACTAACAGTTGATCGTGGAATATTTAGTAGCAAGGAAATTTCACGGAACACCTGAATCCAATCATTTTGAGGGGTGTCCCAATACTTTTGGCAATATAGTGTATTTCTCGTACCGGGGATCTGCTAGGCAGAAAAGGGTGGAGGTTTCAACAATTTGCCAGTCAGAATCCGGCATTAATGCAGTGCAAATCCAAATGTCTTTATCAAATAATTTGTAATGGTTTTAAATGTTGTCGGGGACCCCTTTAATCACGCACACTGGACTGTAAAGTTTTGGGGCAGTTGGAGTAGTTTGAGGCCGTGTCTAGTATAATCTGTACTGATGATACTAGCCACTGTACCAGAACATGTGCAATATAATTGAAATGTACAAAAGAGGTGCTTGAATGTGATTCACAAGTACCTCAGAGGCCCCCTCTCATTCATGCAAAATTCAGCTTAAAAGTTGAGGGTCAGCCTGTATCTTTCCATCTCTACATTCATCTTTTATTGTGCCTGTACTTTATTTATACCACCAGTATCAAAGAATGACAGATTTACTTCAATTTACTAATGCATATAAGGTCTAATTTGTGCATCTACCACAGGTGTCCAGTCTGCCCGTCAAGTGCTTATCTGCATTTGAATAATGTGTCTTGCAAAAACAGACAGCTAGAATAAAAATTTACAGCATTTGTCTATAATGTGTAATTGCAAAAGTAACCATTATCAGTCACAGCTCCCAGCTTTCCCTCTTTGGAACATCTCTCGGTTTGTTTCTCCTTCGCAACTATCCCATTTTTTCGTCTCACGTATACAGAACAGAAAATTAAGGTAAATATCCCCCAATTGGACGCAGTTGGCAAAGAAAAAAAAACTGTCCGGCTTTCAACATTGCCTACTGTCAGAAAGTTTTAGCTTTAGACATGTTTTAATAAATGTGCTTGGTAAATCCCCCCCTATGGTGACTGTTGCGTAATTAAGTGTCTGTAATTAAATGAAAACATGCCCTTCACACATGAAGCTTTGATCTTTTTCCTGCAAATGATTAAACATGACAAGGCTATGGGACTGTAAAATAACATACACAATTCTTGCACACTAACATACACAGGGGGGAAATTTATCAAAAGTGGAGCAGACAAAATTTGGAGCAGTTGCCCAGAGCAACCAATCAGCTTCTCTCAGTTAAGCTTTGAAAATGAAAGAGAGAAGCAGATTGGTTGCTATGCACAGCTGCTCCAGATTGTCTGCTCCAGTTTTGATAAATCCCCCTCACAGTATATGTGACAGTCACTGTAATCTGAAGAAACCCATGTACAGTAGACTCCCAAGGCCTGTACTTGCAATTACAATAGGTGTAGAGGACAGCAGGTTAACCACTTGAGTACCAGAGTTGTTTAATGGCGAGACCAGAATAATATCCACATCTTTCTAGACCGTCTAGGGTAGTAGAGAGGGTTACATGTGGGGCAGCTAAGAAAAGGATTATGTCATCTGCACAGAGGGCTAATTTTTGGTCTGTGAACAGATATGTATGCCTCTTAGTGTGTGTGTGTGTGTGTGTGTGTGTGTTGCCAAGGTGCAGCAGACAGGGTATATATTAATAAATGGGCAGCCCTGATGACTACCATGTTGTAGGTGGAACAATGGTGGTATCCAGTCACCGGTACCAATTCTTTGCATTGGAGCATGATAAGGTAGCTCAACCGAAGCAGAAAATTTGCCTCCTATACAAAGCTTGGCAAACACTGCATATAATTATAACTACTCAACAGAAACAAATGTCTTTCAGGGTATCTAATAAAACTAAAATTCTGCTACCAGCATTGTGGGGTGAAGCCCGTTTGTTCACGTGTATAAGAGAATCTATAACTATAAAAGTCGCTTATAAATTGCTAGAAAAATGAAGCAGCCTTCATTGACGGCAGGTATGTGGGATGTGCAGAAGTTAAACAGGTTGTCTATATGGCCCCCTACTGATGACTGGAAGGTATGTCCCAACCTGTTGGCATTGCTGGTGCCCACAAGCACTCTGTGATTCAGTAGAGCCTGACTGGCTCACACTGCATTACAAAAGGATTATATCAAGGCAACATAAAAAAGACAGATTCAGGTACTTACACTAGCTGTTGTTATAAATATATAACTGGGAAAAAATGCTAACCCCTATATCCACCTGCAATTCTGCTTTAACCTGGGAACTTTTCTGTTGAAATGATAACATGCCTCATTCAGCAGTACAGCGAGAGGTGATAGTTCCCCAAAATCTCTATGTAATAAGTGAAAAGATGTTCAGCTATGAAAGCTGGAGAGTACTGGTTGTGGGTTTGGGTCACATGGGCACTTGGCCATCACTCACAGGAGTGGCAAGCCCTCGCTTTGCAGCCGTTTTCAACTCAACAATCACCTCTTTTTTTATGTAATGCACCCAGTAAATTATGAAGGACCTCCTCTATGAACAATGAGAGAGGCAAGTTATTTAATAGCATTTTTTGCAGCGAATATCATGAAAGCAATGTATTAAAAAGTGTTATTACTTTAGTTAGATCTTTTCCTAAAGTAAAAGACTGAAAAGGCCCATAAACCAAATATTTTGGACAGTATGTACTGTAGAACTACAATATCTGATGTGCGTTGCTGCTCAAAGGTTACCCTAATGCATCTTTCAGGTGTATTTCCATTTTAGGCCATGTTTAAAGTTACCACATAATCTGCTTTAATAATGGATCTCTTTCAAGAGAGACTTTAAATACACAGTTACTGTTCCAGCCACGCGCTTTATGGAAGAAGTTTCAGATTTCAGATAAAAGCTTTATTGTTTTCCAACTCATTCATGTTTTTCCCAAAGGCATTAACTGGAAGCTTGGCAAAACCTTGAGTAAATGATACAATTCTATAGGGCCGCTTCCTTATTACAACTGTGATGTTACTTACCATTTCTTAGGCTGAGACAGTGGCTTGTACTTGCTGAACTTCACTTTCCACGCCAGTACATCCTTGCAGCGCTGGCAAACCCCATCATGTAACTTGGAATTTATCTTCTGAAATATTAAAAACAGAGAAAACAATAAAGAGGAGCACAACAGACTTTCTGATGTGTTCTATGGTCAATATGGAAATGTGATATATAGACACAAGCCTATATTTGAGCCAATCATGGGCGCAAATCCTAGACCTTTCCAGATGTGAAGTTTGGAATTTAATCAATCAGATCTATAGAATTTTCCCAATTGCGAGTTCTCATACTACATAGTGGTTAGCAAATGGATAAATGTCGGATATTCAAAAACTTTTGCGTAGTCCCTTCGAAAAACTACACACCATTTCGTTTGGCAAATCATTTATTACGAGATCTGCCACTAGCTGAACAAAGATGTCTTCTAGACTGCTACCATTGCAATAGCAACACAGATGTCTGTTGAACTGTGTTAAAACAACTTCAGAGAGTGCGATTTGTTTTGTCATAAATATACCAAGATCTACTTCATCAGTCAACACATCCCACTAATCTTGCACTATTCCTCAATGATCCTGTCCCCTCAGGCTTATTTCACATGCCTCTCACCTCTCACTAGCGACTCCTGTGTCTTATGACCTGGATTTTAATACTCAGAGCAGCCCTGAAGCTATAGACATGTATGACTTTAGCATACTTCTTCAAGCATGTCTGTGAAGTGTCCGGGGGCTGCCACAAAGAGACTGCACTACTCAGTGCATTTAAAATTACAACATTTATATGCCTCGTTCACAGTGCACTGGATGTGAGAAAGCATCCAGTGCAGAGTTGACATTTTTACAGACAATCATCTGCCTGCAGCAGGACCACCTCTGAGAGGCCAGACAGCACAATAGGCAGCTATTGCCTGAACGCAGCAAACATTTAGACTCAATGTCTCAAGTCATTTGGCACAGTACATCATTTTGTACTAAACTTGGCCATGCACCAGTCCTGGTCGTGGTGACTTGGGCAAAATTCGACCAGTGTGTGGTCCAAACAAGACATCCAGCCGTTAGCATGAACAAACAGTGTATGGCCAGCTTTGCAGGATGCTTCGCAAAGGTAGACCTGGCTTAAAAACACTGCTGACAAGGATTGCAATGTAACGAGCCCTACATATGTAAGCAAGTACAACCCAGAGGCCCATGGTGCAGCGACTTGGCCCCCCTCACGCTCTGCCTCTTCCCCGGCTTCTCCCCGCCCCTGTCTGTCACTTTTGCCGTCTATGTAACAGTAGTTTGAATGTATTTATCGGTTTAGGAAATGTAAAGCGCACTGGTAGTGGAGGGATGCCTTGTCAGGGGTGTGCGCGTGCATGACTGCTGCGCCACTGGTAGTTTTGCCACTAAATCAGAAATACATTTTACAGCATTGCAGAATGGCATTGGCTATAGAGGACTATAAATCCAAGCAATAATGACTACCAAGAGATAGAGAACTACACTTCCCAGCAATACCATTATACAGCAATGCAGAACAGCATCAGATATTTAGAACTACAAATCCCAGCAAGGACCCCCCGGTCCAGACAGAACGGAAGCCGCACCCCTGCGCAACCACCCCCTCCCCGCCCCCCTTCATCTACACCTACCACACTACAAGTGATAGTACTCACCAAGTACTGCCTCTCCCCCCCGCATTTTCCCCTTACCTCTGACAAGCGCCACACATGGGGTAAACTCTCTCAATTTTTCAGCAATGCAGAATACCACCAGCTATAATGGTGGTCTTTAGAAGGCCCAACCTGGTGGCCACCTACAGCGCCTGATTATAGGGCCGCGTCTGCCTGATCCAGCCAGCCCTGATCACATACCGAGGCAATCTGGGCTGGCTGTACCAGGTAGACGCGGCATGTTAGAGGGCCCCCTGCTGGTGCTTCCCGAGCACCTCCTTGACAGGCAGCGAGCAGCGGCCGCACCGATCATAGAGCCGTCGGATGCGGCGGGCGGCCGTGTGCAAGTGGCAGCGGGGGTCAAGGGCCCATTCGAGGTGGCTTCAGAGAGGCCCGGGGGGCAATTGCCACCCTGCCCCCCGGCCCAGTCCGCCCCTGCATGTGCCACATAATAGGGTTTATACACATAACACATGCACTTTGGGGATGAAAACAAACATTTTTATACTGTTCCTCATATCCATTTAATTAAAACAATACTTTAAAGAATCTGCAGCATGTACAATAGGAAACAGACACACACACACACACACACCATATGCATATACTGTATACACGCACAGGAAATTCTTAGATCTTAGCTGGACTTGATTCCTCCACCAAGGTCACTGTGGTCTTACAGAAGCTTGGTCTGCTTTACACTACAAACCATATAATAGTATAGTGATTTTACCATTATGCAAAGATAGAAGTAACCACCTTACCTTCATGCTCTAGATCAGAGGTCACTAAATGGAGGACCGCAGTCCGTACACAGACCTAGTGGCGGTTCTGTCTTGACTGTGATTGCTGACCTACGCAGAGTTATGGCTGGCTGACAGTGCATCCACTTCCAGCCCTAACCTAGAGCTGGCGTCCTAGCAACCAATGACATCAGGCAGGGCCATATGCCCTGTACAGCCACCCAGATCACTTGTATTAGCCACGATCAAGCCGCATGCCCTTCTCCGTGCACCCCTTGCCGTGGTCTTCAGGGTTCCCTGCTCTAATGGAGGGGCCCAGGACCATGGCAAACAGTGTCAGAAAGAGGGACCGAAGCAGACAGGGAACGTCAGTTCCACAATCTGTTCTGTGATCACTGAATGATCTGTATTGGAGGGCAGGTAAGGCAGAGGTCTAATTGACCCCTGATGTCTCCATAAAAAGAACAGGTCACGTCCAAATGCTGTCACATACGGGCTTGTTAGCAGCTATGTGATGGCAAAAGTTAACTTGGGGAAAAAAAAGGAAATAAAAAACCCAATTCTGCAGCCCCTGCCATCTGATTCTAATGAGCATGTGCACGTAAGGCATGCATGTGTATGTACATGGGGGGGGGGAGAAAACAGTGCGATGCATCGTGATTGGCACATCAGCACTGTGCCTTGGATCACACACAGTACAGCTGCTGGTGTGAATGCAGCCTAAATGGAGGAATGTGGTAATGACACAAACTGAGTGACCCTTTTGTCCGAACCACGATTCACAAACTCGGCTCCTTGATCATTTTATTGCACTTGAATTTGAGTGCAATACCCCTGCTCTAGATGCAACATTCTCTTTGTTTATAAGTGGGTAAATCTTGTTAGCTTCAGAATTATAGTAACAGAAGTGCTGACTAAATTTGTATGCCCATTCCTAAAAAGTATTCTTAATTCTTATTTGCGCATTACCACAACCCATAGGTGTGAATAGACCTAAAGAAAACCCGCCATATAAGAAACATGGAAGCTGTGATTGCTCCTCCTAAACAAATGCTAGCTGCTTTGCAGTCATGCTGACTCTCTTTCACCAAGACCGAGTCATTGACAAGTATGAAGAGGAAGAGTCTTTTCTGACCTACATACTTATACAAGTCAGTGACTCAGTCAGTTCTGAAGTAAAATTGAAGCCAAAAGGTCAAAATAACAGAAGGAGATCATCAGGGGCGTAACTAGAAATCACAGGGCCCCATAGCAAAATTTTGTATGGGGCCCTGTGATGTCTAGTTATACCCCTTGCAGAGCAAACTTGAGATAACAACACAGACCACCTGAGGGTGACCCTGCAGTGCCCCACCCCCTCCCCTGCTGTGGACCACGGGCCTCGCCTCCTCTTCCACCGCCGCTGCTGGCTCTCATTGACTCAGCAGCGGCTGTGGAGACGAACGCACTGCTGCACAGATTACTGTCAGTGATCTGAACAGTGGCGTGTTTCTCTTTAGAGCCGCCAGTGAAAGCCACCAGCAGAGGATGTCATAGCGACCCAGGCGGTCCGCTTGGCATCTGGCCGGGCCCCCCTGTGCCCCATAGTGGCCGCCTGGGTCGCTATGGCGATTGTTACGCCACTGGATATCATCAAAGCAGCCCCCTTGTTTTCCTTATAACAGGTTTACTTTGAACATAGTATCCCACCCCAAAAATTACCTCAAAATGTCAGTTTGAAGCAAATTTTATTGCTTGAAATGTCAGTGATCTGACAGATTGCATATATGAATTAATAACGTCAAACCAAACGTCAAGTATTAGCATATTAATGACAAATAGAAGACTTTCAAATCTCTGCCAAGAACTCCTGTTTCAGGAGTTTTTCTGAATCTATATCCATACCAGGGATTTGGTCTTATTAAAAACAAGTGCAATAAAGCGCTTGGTTTATTAGAACTTCATAAAATGAGTCACTTTTTTGTTCTTGCACAAATGAGTTCTTGCTGGTTACTTCATAAGTAGAGCCGTCATTATTTGGCAGTAATTCAGAAGCATGTGCTTCCAGTCTGTTAAAGGTTGTGTGTAATTATGCATACTGGAAATCTATATTTAACATTTCTTATTTTCCAATTGTTGTCTGGTAATAAACAGAAATTAAAGGATAATTAAACCCTCAGAGTTTGTTTTGCATAAATCTACTGCTAGCTAGCAGTTACCAAAAAAGGTTAAAACTTACATGTGTCTCCATCGCGCGCTCCCGTCCGAAAATCTGAAAAATGCTCGGGTAGCCGCAAAGGATCACGGGGCAGGTGCATGCGCAGCAGAGATCTTTGGCCAGGAGAAGAGGGGGGAGACACAAGGTAAGTCGATGCATGCAGCCCGGCAATGTGTGCCCGCACAGACACCGTGGGACACAGAAGACCCGACAGTCAGCGCTGGATCAGAGACCCGAACCAGCGCTGGAGGGACTCCTGAAAACTACTGGAAAGAAGAAGATGATCGGAACAAGAGGCATTATTTAAGATAAGTGATTACACCAGCATGGCGGGGGG
>NW_017306837.1:816098-832092 GCF_000935625.1 Nanorana parkeri
AGGGCTCAGTCACACTAGATGCAGTGCGTTCCGGCCCGATTTTGGCCAGAACACACTGCCTCGCATTGCGACCGGCTCACTTTTTAATGGGGTAGGAGGGGGCGTGGCGGGCCATTCAAGTGAATGGCGCCGTAGCTATGCCCTTCGGCCTCAATGCGATCCGCCGCACGGGATCGCAAGGCACATTGTGCCTGCGGTCCGGTCCTGTGCGGTGCGATCAAAATAGTGCTTGTAGCATTTAGATCGGACCACAGGCACAATGTGCCTTGTGATCCCGTGCGGCGGATCGCATTGCGGCCGGAGGGCGTGGCTACGGTACCATTCACTTGAATGGCCCGCCACGCCCCCTCCTACCCCACTAAAAAGTGAGCCGGCCGCAATGCGAGGCAGTGTGTTCTGGCCAAAATCGGGCCGGAACGCACTGCATCTAGTGTGACTGAGCCCTAATGTCACTTTAATTACTTCATCTTAATGGGTTTTAGCGGAACCAAGTATCTGTGAAAACAGGAGATGTAGCATACTTTTTCACATTTATCAAAAACCAGATATGAGTCAGGCCAATGCGTTCATAATCAGTGCTACAAAGAGAACCAACTCCCCCCAACCTCTCCCTAGCCTCTAGCTGTCAAGAAAATCCTAATGCTTAACCCCTTAAAATTGGACGCCTTGCCACTTCACATTCAGTATAACCTAATCTAATCCCCGACACTGGGCTAATCCCTGAAGCAGCATAGTTTATCCAGTGCGTGCTTGAAACTACTGCACTCAAAGCTATTAGAACCATGCTGAAGTCTCACTCTGCCAATAACTACTAATTGGAGGCCAGAGGCATGATATTTTATCCCCCAAATATTATTTTATTAATATCTGCAGTTATGATACACAGAATATAATAAGAAAAGCAAGCGTCAATGGTTTACTGAGTAGTCTGTGCTACATTGTGTATGCCAATTAAAGTGTATGCCCAGCCAAAACCTTTTCTTTTACACGGTTATTCACAAAAGGGTGAAGAGTTTGGAGAAGGCAGGAGAAGTGAACAATCTTGGTCGACAACATAGCCGATTTGGAAAAATTCTCCAATTCATCTATATTGTCCTAGATTGTTCACTTCTCCTGCCTCTCCAAACTCTTCACCCTTTTGTGAATAGACCTGTTAGTGTCGGATAGAATGGAGAAAGGTCAGAACTCCTGCCAGCTGGTTACTGCTATCCAGGGTTTCCTTAGAGGGATTTACCTTTATTTATTTCTTGTTCTTATGTAAATGTTTTAACAGACAGGAAGTGTGGGGAACAGCAATGTACATACATTGCAATCCCATTCACTTTGCATGTTACCCAACGCACTGCACCAATTTGCATTGTGGTGTGTTGCAAAAACAAAAATACAGCAAGACCTATTTTTTTCATGCATTGCAACCAATTTATTTTAAATGGGCTGCCTAACAGAACCAGCAATGCACCAGAATGCACAAAATAGCTGTGCACGTGTCCTTAGTCATTCTTCTGCATTTGCATAGGCCACAAATGGAAAAAATATTAATGTTCAAGAGCTATGTAGTGTCACCTGAAAGGTAGTAGTATACGAACAGACCGCATTATCCAGAGAATTCCAACACTTCAGACTTCATTGAAATTTGCAGCAAATCCAGTATAAAACAGTTAAAAAAAAAGTGTATAAAGCAGCAAATGCCAGCACTGCACAGCCCCAACCAGCTACAACCTCTCACATGTTTCACCCGTAGGCTCTACATTTGTAACCTGAAAGGTCTTTGAAACGTATATAACAAGTTGGGAGCACTGGAAAAATCACTTCTTGGAATGTGTCCATGAGCCAGAACTCAAAAGGGCCAGACTTAGTTATCCAAGGAAGTATATCCTTTTATTCAGCGCATAGGATGTAGCACTGCTCTATAAAACAAAAGTATCATTTCTTCCACAAGATTTTAACTAGGACTGTAGAGTAATACAGATAATCTTATATTTTTAAGCATAACTATTCATAAAAAACAAAACAATAGATGGATTAACATAGGATGGCATCCCAACTTTAACACACCTAAAAGACTTTGAAGCTACTTAAGCACACATCTGAGGCTCAATAAAAGCACATCTAAAATGTATGCAGGAGACTAAGCCTTCAAAGCTTTTGGAAAGCAAAATGGTGCCGGTCTATTCACGCTTACCTGGTAAATAAAAGATACATTTAGAATTACTGTGATAAGAAGTTACATCAAATGAAATAAATGAGGGACAATTATGGAACCTAATTTTCTATGAGGTAATGGGATTTGCTAACATGATTAAAGATTGCAGGACTTTGCGATTGCCGGGGAGTTAGCCAATACAGCTTTCTAGCTGCTGCAAGAGATGCTTGAACGAGTCACATCATTGCGTATTGTAAGGATAAAGTACAGATCCTGTTGCCTTGATGCTAAAGCGTGTGTGTTTGTGGCTATGCTGCAGTCACATTCAATATAGGGTTCAGTGAGCCCTACTAGAACTGTCAGATTAGCTTTTCTCACCCCGAAAGCCAAATTACACAGGCACTGCAGGACAGCTGCTATGTTATTAAAGACCAAAATATGATATTTCTGTGAGAGATGGGTTCTCCACAACTGCACATGAGAATAAATATCATCCAAGCTAGTCAAATGACCACTGCACCTATACATGCACCATTAGATGAAAGTAAAGCCAAACTTTTTGGGGGCTTTACGTCTCTTTTGGGCCACAAGAGTATATTTCCTAATGAACTTCTGTGACCCAAGTCAGCAGAAAGCTCACTACTTTTCACTAGGAGAAGAGAACAAGAGCTAAACGATCAGGGGTCATGTTATCGGTCATCTGTCAGTCCTAGAGCCAGCATGTGACAGCTCCAGTGTCCCACACTGGCTCTAAGTAGCAGGGAGAGTTTCAGCTTGAAGAATGTCAGGCAGGAGGCTGTCAAACAGGGCAATCCACTTAGTAAATTGTGGCTTGTTTATCCACAACTGCTCGAAATGTGCTTGCCGTATGGCCAGCTAAAGCCCCAGAGCCCCATGGAGAGATAGTTGGTGAAACTTCACAGAATAAAATATAAGCATAGCAAAGTATCACAGTTTTTGAAAATATTTCAATTTCCTACATATGGGATTAATGGTCATAAACACACTTAAAAGTATACACCATTCAGCCATAACATTATTCCCCCATTCCGAGAGGTGAAGTGAATAACATTGATGATCTCATTACCATGGCACCTGGAAGTGGGTGGGATATATTATGCAGCAAAAAAACATTTTGTCCCTGAAGTTGATGTGTTGGAAGAAGAAAGAATGGGCAAGCTTAAGAATTTGAGCAACTCTGACAAGGACCAAATTGTTATGACTAGACGACTGCGTCAGAGCAACTCCAAAACTGCAGCTCCTGTGGGATGCTCCCCATCTGCAGTGGTCAGGATCAACCAAACGTAGTCCAAGGAAGGAAAACCAGTTAACCGGCAGCAGGGTCATGGGTGGCCAAGGTTCAAAAATGCATGAGGGGAGCAAAGGTTGGCCCGTGTAGTCCAACCCAATAGAAGAGCTACTGTAGCTCAAACTGCTGAAAGTTAATGCTGGTTCCAATAGAAAGATGTCTGAACACACTGCATCACAGTTTGTTGCATATAGGTCCGAGTAGCCGCAGACTGGTCAGGGTGCTCATAATGACCAGTGCCCGCTGCCAAAAGTGACTACAATGGACACATAAGCATCAGAACTGGAAAACAGAGCAATGGAAATAGGTGGCCTGGTCTGTTGAACCATGTTTTTTTACATTATGTGGATGGCACAATTACCTGGCACAATTACCTGGGGAAGAGATGGCACTAGAATGCACTATGAGAAGAAGAAGCTGGTGGAGGCAGTGAGATGCTTTGAGCAATGTTCTGCTGGGAAACCTTGGGTCCTACCATTCATGTGGATGTTACTTTGACATGTACCACCAACCTAAACATTGTTGCTGACCAAATACACCCCTTTGTGGAAATGGTATTCTCTGATAGCAGTGGTCTCTTTCAGCAGGATAATGCGCCCAGCCACACTACAAAAATGGTTCAAGAATGGTTTGAGGAAAACATTGAGTTTAGGGTGTTGACTTGGCTTCCAAATTCTCCAGATCTCAGTCCAATCGAACATCTGTGGGATGCGTTGGAAAAACAAATCCGATCCATGGAGACCCTACTTCAGACTCAAAGCATCTGCTACCGATGGCTTGGTGCCAGATACCACAGCATACCTTCAGAGGTCTAGTTGGGTCCATGCCTCGAAAGGTCATAATGTTATGGCTGATCGGTGTATGTAAAACCAATCACTAAAATCTCAAACTCTTTAGCCTGCTAATTTAATTTCAAAAGTCATGTTGAATATTTTACTACATCTACTTATCTACAGCGTAACACCTGCCATTTATTTTCTTGTTTAACCACTTCCTGTTATAGGGTGCCAACACTGTTCCTGTCTCCCAGTTGTGCTCCTGCATCATCACCCTGCCATACAGGCTTTAGAGACTATAAGTGGGTACTTTAACCTCCTGCCGCCCGCCCGTTAAGAAAAAACGGACGGACGGCAGACTCGCATTGGCGGGTTGCTGTCTCCAGGCGGCATTTCTTTCCTGCTCGCGCGCGCCCCCTAGCAGGAAAGACCCGCTCGTTTTTACAGCCGTTAACGGCTGTTTTACATACAACCGATCAGCGGCTCTATAGCCACCGATCGGTTGTATGGCGTGATTTTTTTCGAGTGCCGCCACCCCCCCTCGAGTGCCGCCACCTCCTGACCCCTCACCTTCAATCCCGGGATCCGCTAGCCCATCTGTGGCCCGGTACCGGCTCGGGAGGGCGTCAGGAGGAGAAGGGAGGGAGATCAGCACCTTGCTGATCTCCCTCTATGCTGTGAATGCGGAAGTAATGTGTATTACATCACTTCCGCATTCACCTGTCAGTCATCTGGCTGCTATAGGCAGAGAGAAGCTGATGAAGCAGATCTCTGCTTCATCAGCTTCTTTGGGGGTCCCTAGGTGACATTAGGGGTCCTAGAGACCCCTAATGTCTCCATAAAGAAGACCTGTCAGTGTGCCTTTGCTAATATATAGGGGGATTGTATCCCCCTATGTAATAGCAACAACAATAAGTGTAAAAAAAATATAAATAAAAAAAAAAAAAGTTTAAAAATAAATAAAAGTCACAAATAAAAAAAGTAAACCACCCCCCGCCCCAAAGGTTTGAGTCCCCCCCCTTTGTTTACGCACATATAAACGTAAATACGCGTCCGGTGCACCAGCGCGCAAAAACGACAATTGCGCTACACATGTTACATCGCCGCGAACGTCCGAGTGAGAGCAATCATTTTGGAGCCATCAATCACTGATAACACTAAACTGATGAGCGGTAAAAGCTTTTAAAGCGTCGCCTATGGCCAATTTTGGGTAATGTAGTTTTTGAGGTTTTGCGTGCGTGCGCAATTTTAAGGCTTGACATGTTTGGTGTCTCTTTACCCGACGTGATCCCGTCTTTTATATTTTACCAACAAATTGGGTAATAATAAATGTTTTATCATTTAATTAGGGGAAACATTTTTTTTTTTTTTATTCTGTAATTTTTCCTTAATATATTAAAAAATAAAAACCCCAGTGGTGATTAAATACCACCAAAAGAAAGCTCTATCTGTCCCCAAAAATGGGGTATAAAATTAATTTCAGTACAGCGTTGCATGACGGAATAAATGTCAAAGTACCGCAGCGCTGAATACTGAAAAATGGCCTGGATGGGAAGGGGGTTTAACACCCCGGACTTCAAGTGGTTAATACACACAATGCAGTCATAACCTACTGTCTTTAACATCAGGGAACTGAGAAATGCAATGCAGTCATCGCAGACAGAAATTGGCTGCAGGAGATCAACAGCACTGAAATGCAACAAAGGGTGAAAAAAAAAGGTGAAAATATGCATTCTGTTTAAACAAAAATGGCAAGTGGCTAAGATACACAGGGGGATTTATCAAAACTGGAGCAGATTTGCACTGCAACCAATCAGCTTCTCTGTCTCATTTTCAAATCTTACCTGAGCAAACTGAAGACAGATGCTGATTGGTTGCCCTGGGCAACTGCTCCAGATTTTGATAAATTGCCCCTTAGTGCTTTAGCAAACTAAATGCTACTCAGTGAGGGTTTTCATCTAATTCAACATAGTACATTTGCTTCAGAACGACCAGCAATATTTACATTTATACGTTACTCAAAGCTTTAGAACATAAGACAAGTTGTCTTTAGGTTTATTAAGCACTGAAACGAATCTTCAGAAAGTATGCTGCCATTAAAGTACCTGGTGTTGTGAGAGCGACAGCAAAGCAGTAAGTGGGAGAAGAGAAGTTGTGACTAATGATCCTGCTGGAGAGGAAATTACAGAAAAAAAAAGGATCAATTTACTCTATTAACAAACGCTATTACGCAAGTGACATCCCACTGTTCTGCTCATTAGTGCAAAATGATGTTAGGGAAGAACTACAGTATAATAAGACATGGTAGGCAGGATGAATTTCAATTCATATTCATCAGAGGATTATTTACCAGCTCTGAAGTTTTAGCAAATTCCACTAAAAAACAACAACCAAATGTACTTACAGCAGGACGGGACATATCCCAGGAGCCAGGTATCCAATGCTCCTTCTAATTTACAGCTGGTTCCTAACTGTGGAGGTTTTCTCTAGCTGTTCTCAATAGAGCTAGCTCCGATAAAAAAAATCCTGCTGGCTTCTGGTATGGACAGACCGGCTCCTGAGTTCCATAATAATTTGTCCACCTTTGCCTTACACTATCACAAGTACAGGGACAGTTGTTAAAAGGAGAACTATGGGGTCAGTGCTTTTCCCCAGAGTTCTCCTAAGGGTCACTGGAGGACACAAACTAGCGTCCTCCCGCGACCCAAAGCTCAGTATACCGCGAGCTGTACCGAGACCGCCGCAGATCCACCCAACTGCGTGAGATCTACCCAGCTGCATGATTGACAGCTAGCTCTGCCCATCTAGAGGCAGAGCCAGCTGTACCCGCCCCCTCCCCGTCCGTTCGAGCGACAGTCACGGCTCTCTGCAGGGACATGATGGAGAAGTGAGCGAGCGACGTTATGTGCTCGCGCACTTCCTGATCTATTGAGCTGACGTGATAGTTTCATTGTCACACGTGGGCTAGAACTACGAGGATGAGTGAAAATTAGTTCTCCTTTAATAAGAAAGGTGTACAAGAAAAGTGATGGGATAACAAAACAGCAGCTCATTTATCAGACCTGGATGTCTGCAATGGTCAAAGATCATGCTCTCTACTGTTTGGAGAGGTGTGCTTGATGCAGAGGGACCACTACTGTTTATAGAAAACCAACGGTAAAGCTGGCCATACACATACTGGGGGGAATTTATCAAAGCTGGAGCAGATTTGCACTGCAACCAATCAGCTTCTCTCTCCCTCTCATTTTCAAATCTTACCTGAGCAAACTAAAGAGAGATGCTGATTGGTTGCCATGGTCAACTGCTCCAGAATCTGTTGTGCTCCAGTTTTTAAAAAATCCCCTCCCTGAATTTCGGTCAAGTCTTGCTAGGCTACTGTACTGAACAATAGGCGAACAGTGACTGCGGCGACTGTACGCCTGAACATTTTCGAATTTTGTCGAGCCAGCAGAGCTCCCCACTGTTAAAATGTCATCTAATTCCAATGAACCGGACACAATTCTAAACAGTGTACGGCCAGCCTAAATCACCTGAGGCTAGCTACAGAAGCAGTGGTACCTTAGATCTCACGCTGTAGACACAGTAGTGCCTAGGTAACCTCACATACCGGAGATTATTTATTTCCCATACCAGAAAGTGCACTGTGCTTTCCCCTTATAAACTGGCCCCTTAGAATCTGAGCTTAAAAAAAAAAAAAAAAAAAAAAAAAGGAGCAAGGTTGTTTCAAGTTTTAAAGCCAAACGGTTTTCAATGCACGCACCGGGGGTTTCCCTACCGACCTATGTTTTTATTCTGGTGATTTAAAAGTACAGCTATACCTATGAAAAGCCCCCCCGCCCCTCACAAGGTGAAATACTTACTTCAGCCCCAATTCAGCCATCTTCCCTGTGCCGCCACGTGCAAAGCTGCACAGCCATTCTCCCAGAAATGGCTTGTTCATGCCACACAACGGCCCAATCACTCCTATGGGAAAGCGGTATCCATGGTGGATCCAAGCAGTCACTCAGAGTACAACCTTTTTAATCAGAAAAAAAATGTGGCTGAAGTGCACATATGAGAAAGGCTGTGTGGCACTGAGCGGAGATCAGAGCTGAAGGTAAGCATTTCGGCATTTCGCCTAGTGGATAGTAGTGATGAGCCTGGGCTTGATGCAAACTCAGCTTGCCCAAGCCTGCTCAAAACTGTGACCGCCAATCCCTCCTGCCAGCCCAAGCAGTTGCGGAAAGGCACATTTCTTACCCCACAACCATACATCACAAAAGGGGCGGGGAAAAAAAACCTGGTAAAACTAAATGGTCTAAAACTAAACCTGGCAACTAAATGGTCTGGGAGAGGCGAGTGGCGGTTACAGTTTTAAGCTGGCTTGGGCAAACCTCAGGCGAATTGAGTTTGTACCAATCCTGGGCTTATGTCTAGTGGACAGCACTCAGAGGCTATAGGAAAACTGGACCTAGCTACAATTGTACATTAACTTTTACATTTAATGTACTGGTTTAGATGCTCTATGCCTCTTTACTACAACTTGTCCTCCACCAT
This sequence comes from Nanorana parkeri, assembly GCF_000935625.1. Taxonomy (NCBI): domain Eukaryota; kingdom Metazoa; phylum Chordata; class Amphibia; order Anura; family Dicroglossidae; genus Nanorana; species Nanorana parkeri. The sequence continues at coordinate 824,863 of NW_017306837.1, forward strand.
GCCAGTACATTGAATAAATCGGTTATTAAAATGGCTAATTAATGAATTACACATTTTAAATGTCTAAAACAATGCAAGTCCCTGTTAATTTAAATCTCCATATAAATTACGGTTTATGATTTCCAGTAACGCAGGATTCAAAACCAAGAAACTACTCTACATCATACACAATATCATGCTCACCCACCTAATATTAAGTAGGTCCCCCTTTTGCTGTTAAAACAGCCCTGACCCATATAGGCATGGACTCCACTAGACCTCTGAACGTATGCTGTGGTATCTGGCACCAAGCCATCAGTAGCAGATCCTTTAGATCATGTAACTTGTGAGGTGGAGCCTCCATGGATTGGACTTTTTTTCTTTTTTTTTCCACCACATCCTAGAGATGTCTGATTGGATTGAGATCTGGAGAATTTGGAAGCCAACTTAACACCTCAAACTCGTTGTTGTGTTCCTCAAACCATTCTTGAAGCATTTTTGCAGTGTGGCTGGGTGCATTATCCTGCTGAAAGAGGCCTCTGCCATCACGGAAAACTGTTTCCATGAAGGGTTGCATTTGGTCAGCAACAATGTTTCGGTAGGTGGTACATGTCAAAGTAACATCCACATTAAATTATATACCATTGGTACCGCACCCCAGATTTGCTAAATCATATGAATCCTTTGCTATCACCAGCATGTTGGCGATGTATGACATTAAAGGGCACCTTACTCCACATATTTTGGGAATGTCCCAAGATACGTCCTTTCTGGAAGTCTATAATGATTATGCTCCAAAGATTAATAGATAAGACTATACCAGACGACCCTGTATATTTACTCTTAGGCCTTCCTATTCCACATTTTTTGAAATTTACCACCAAATTCACCAACCATGTCCTCACTGCAGCAAGATGCCTTACAGCCTTAAAATGGCGACAATCTACACCTCCGTCTTATGAAGAACTACTGCGAAGGATTCATGATGTCCATAATTTGGAATATCTAACAGCTCGATTGCATAATACTATTCCCGAATTTGATAAGGTGTGGTCCCCCTAGCAAATACTCGAGAGAACCAGGAGCGATGCCACACTTCCTGATGTTCTTCATTTCCCGTGAGCATGAGCACGGGTATGAGTACGAGATAAGATTTCCCTTCCTTTTTTTTTTTATTATTTAATTATATTATTTTTTTTGTTTTGTTTTATATTCCTGTATCTATGTTAAAACCTAAAAACAAATTTATAATAAAGTGACATCCACATGAATGGCAAGACATAAGCTTTCCCTGCAGAGCATTGCTGAAAGCATTACGCTGGCTTGCCTTCTTCCCATAGTGCATCATGGTACCATCACTTCTCCAGGTAAGCAACACACACCCGGCCATTCACATGATGTAAAAGAAAACGTGATTCATCAGACCAGGCAAACTTCTTCCATTGCATTATGGTCCAGTTCTGATGGTCACATGCCCATTGGAGGCGATTTGGCTGTGGACACGGGTCAGCATGGGCACCCTAATCAATCTGCCACTACACTGCCCCATATGCAACAAACTGCGATGCGCTGTGTGTTCAGACACCTTTCTATCAGAACCGGCATTAACTTTTTCAGCAAAAGAAATATAGAAAATACTGACTTACAGCCAACGTTTCGGGCCATGCAGGGTCCCTTCTTCTGGGCGACAAAGTGACGATCACTATGGGACCCCGCATGGCCCCGAAACGTTGGCTGTTTGACGCATGTGACCATCTAATAAAAAGTGTTTACTTCTTGCACATATCTTCGAGTGCTGGTGATCTATGCAGATGGCTCAACAAACATGGTGTGAAAGAGCCCTAAATCTGGCGTTACCACCTGCTGGAAATGTCAACATAAAATCTGTTCTTTATATGGTGCAGGTGACATCAGCTCCTTTTGGGTCACTCTCCTAGCACACATGCTTACCATTTAAACTGTTCTGCCAGGCAAATGCCTCTACACCTCCGTCTAGCATCTTCAGGAGAGACAACAGCCCCCTTTTTCTCTCAGTACCGGTTTCCCTAAAGCTCCTTTAGAACTAATCTCTTCCAAATAGAACTAAAACTTTTTTTGTGTTGGTAGAGTAAGAGGGATTGATTAGATTACCTGCATGTTTTTATTGCGATCTGTGTCCCCATAAGGGAAATTCACCCTGTTTGTCCTGCTGACCGCGGAGAATGAAAGTGAAAGAAAATCCCAAATCTAAAGTTGTCACCAAAACAGGAATAGAGGGGAAATCTTCCAATGGAGACATTAGTTTCAGTGACACCCAGGAACTCTCACTTCCTGTTGTGGAGACTGGACAGGAAGTGAAGGTAATGGGACCCAATGGGACACAGATGGCAAAAACTGACAAGGATTATAACTCTCCTCACCCAGTCAACCATGATACAGAAAGTGGGCTTTAATTCCACTTTCAGCTTTGTTGCAAGAGACCGTGTATAGGAAAAATGGGTCCAGAGCCATTGCTACTGACTGATAACATCAAACTTATAGTGTCTATCTATAACGTAGGGGAAGATTTCTCTCACCTTAGTCCGGGAGCTGCTGTCATATTTATCATTCTTAAATACAGTCGCGTTTTTGTGTTTCTGCGGCCTAGACCGCTGCACGTTTCCCCTTTGAGAACTCATGCTGTTGCGGAGTTTGACTCTCTCAGGCACCCTTACCGAAGTCCCCAATTCTCCGCGCACCTATCGGAAAGCGACTTCCTCGTTCGCCCTTTCTCATTGGACAAAGTGTCTGCGTATCTGTTCCTTCCCTACGCCAGCCGACCCCAGCAAGACCTTCCAGCCACGGTCTTATCTGATTGGAAATCATGAAACAACACAGTGCTACCATTGGCACGTTGTCTATCGTCCCGCCTTTCATTTGCTCTAGTGAACCTCTGATGTGTAGTATCTTCTCACGCTTCAATTGGACAGCCTAGACGCTAGTGCCCCGCCCACTACTAATAGTAGCGCCTGGGGACTCCTCCCCGCACTCCCCCCGGGTTACTCGGTGGTGAGCCGTGGTGCTATTTGTGTGTGTGGCTCCGGTGCAGTGTCGCAGAGCCTCGGTTGGATTACATTAGCCTCTCCTTCTACACAACACTGGGGAGCCGGAGCGCCGCACGGCCGCTATCTCACTACATAGCCAGTGCCTTTTGGACGGGTGTTCCGGGTCGCGGAGCCGGCTGGTGCCGTGTGTTCATGTCGGAGCGACTGCTGTCCGTGGTATGACGTCTAGAGGAGGGCTGGAAAGGAAACGGGAGTGACGTCATTGTGTGTACGGAGTGACGTCACGTGAAGACCCCCTCCTCCATCCTGCAGAATAGTAGAGGCCGAGGCATCCTAGATCTGAACTGCTGCTGTCACCGCACTTTGCAGGTCAGTGTTCGCAGAGAGGCTCCCACGCCTTGTCACTGTTCTATTTCTGTAGCATGTACAGGCTGCCATTTCATTTCACACTCACTGCTAACCAGAGATTACCATGGCAGCCTGTACAGCAGCAGGACAATGTAGCCACAAGGGAATGATTTATTCCGCTTCCGAGACAGGATCCTGAGCATTGGGACATGGGGTATGGACTCTAGAAAGGATACTTTCTTCTAACAGACCTTGTCAGTCCATAGAAGGAGCCCAGGATTGTCTATATAGAGCTTACCATACACCAGCACCTCCACCTGTTGTAGAACTACAAGTCCCAGGAGGCATTGCAAGACTGACAGCCACAGGCATAATGAGATTTGTAGTTAAAGCACAGCTGGAGGGCTGGAGTTGCCCACCCTTCCGCACACTATACAATCCAACATTGTAGAATTTTCTTTAGATTTACCAAAACTGTGCAATTTAAGGGCAAACCTAAACAATTGGTTTATTTTGTATCCTATCAGACAGGCCTTTGCAGTATGTGGTTGATGGTAGATCTCATGCTGGCCATACACTACAGTATACAATCTCCTTTATATCTACTGTCAGCTATGTAGCGCAATGGCCGCTCTGATTTGTTACTCATTGAATAGGTTGTTTAGGTTTGTCCATGTAAGGTGAAAGGAGATTGGGGGGAATTTATCAGAACTGGAGCAGCTGTGCATGGCAACCAGCTTCTCTCTTCAGTTTGTTAATTTACCATTTGACAATTGAGAGCAGCTGATTGGTTGCCCTGCACAACTGCTCCAGATTTGATCAATTCGCCTCATTGGGTGGCTAGCTTAAGGCTGGTTCACATCTGAGCGAGCCGAGATCTCACGGTTTCGTACACGATCCCAGAGTTGCACGCAAACGACGCTTGCGTTACCTTTAATTTCTAATGGCGCCCTAATCCTGGCTAGCAGTCCGCTTGGCTGCGTGCTGCTAAAAACCAAGTCGCTCATCGCACAAAAAGGCGCCAAGACATTTTGCCGCGCAGATATGACCCCCACCCCCTCCCCCCATTGAAATCAACAGGGCCCTGCGGAAACCAGTCCTGGACCGCCAAGATGTGAACCAGGCCTAAAGGAAATTGTATAGTCTGCTTAACCTCGATTGTGGTCATGTGACACTGCTCAATCAGCTTAGTCACGAGGCTTTTATTACACAACTATAGGAAATGAGAATGGACTTTCCACACACTTTACTAGTCGTCGTCTGTATTTAGTTTGTCTGCAAAGTTCTGAGCACCATGTCGGCTAGCAAAGTCCGAATAGCTAAATACTAAACCCAAAATCATCCATATACCTTCCTAGCTATTCATCCCTTGTAATGGCAGCGTTGGCCAACACATTCAGCCAGATGATGTGTTGTAATCTACTCAGGTGTAACTTCCTTTGAAAGGGTGACTACATTCACTCTGCATGATCACACTATGTGTGGGGATGTAGTCACGCTGCTGACATGGACTACCATTATACTATATAGATCCTGTATTTATAATAATGTAAAAGCCAAAACAATGGCCATTCTTGTGACTATGAGAGTGATCATCACTACCATTTGTAATCTTGCCACCTGCGTTGCAGTGAGTTGATAAAGTGGCGCATGCGATATAGGATCACCGGCGCAGTGAGTTATGGGAATTGTTGTTTTAGTACAGTGCTCCTGAGGGAGGTTCCAGCATGTGTGAATTCATAAACTGGTGCAGTGCGTAATGGGAAGTTTAAGTTTTAGTACAGTCGTCGTGTGACCGTCATACATGTAAAGTGTATGGACTACGATCTCAGTACAAATTAAATTAGTAAACTAGACATGAGATTGTAAACATGAGATTGGAGTGGTGGCTACTTTACAACACACACAGGGACCATGGAGGACAAAAGTAGCCCCCCTCCGTCTAGAAGGAAGGACAGTGTCAGCACCAATTCAGAGATGATTTGAGGATCTACAGCTGAGTGATACACAAATAAGGTACAGATTTGTTACTAGTTAAGGAGTTTAAAGGTATTTGTAAGATTTAACTTTATTGTCAGTTTAACTTCCAAAGTTGTTTTCAATCCCTCCTAATCTTGGCCACACACCAGTCTGTTTTTCTTGTTTAGGACTGGGGGACTGAACTATGTTCGCCTCAGTGCGTTTTTGATGCGTTTTGCGTTTCCAGACCGTTTCCTGACCGTACAAAATGTGACATGCAGTATTTTTCTGTGGTAACCTGAACGGACTGCGCACGTGAGAACTGTAGCCCATAAAACACATAGGGATACATTGGGATGCATTTTTAGTGCAGGAGCGTACGGATCAGGTCAGCACAGAAAACGGACGTCGTGTGAACAGGCCCTTAGAGAGCTCCCATGGAGCCATGCTAGGTTTAGGCAGTAGAGGGGAGAAGGCTTCTTTAGGCTGGGAAGCCTGAAATGTGTTATTTTCTCTGCCAGTGGTATCTTGATTTCCCTGTTTTTGTTCTTTGCTTTGCACCCATCCCCCCCTGCCCGCCTTGCCCTTTTAGTGGTAATCCTGGGAATGATGGCTATAGCAAGATCTCACCACTGGCCTTTGTCATGTAAAAAAAAAAAAAGTGTTCTTTCCCTCTGAATAAACGAAGCAGCACAACGCTGTGTACTCTAGGATCTACAAATGTCATGTGCTTTCCAATGCAATAGGACATGGCTGAAATTGGGTTACCTCCATGTGACCAATGGCATGTGGCCAAAAATGCTCTGCGCTTGTCTTTGAGGTTGCTTCAGGTCACGCCAACTTGTACTCCGCACGGTGATTACAAATTACTGGCATCTAACAATAACTATTGTTCGGCTCCTCGGCATTTGAGTGATTAACAGATTTGTGAAATGTTAAAACCTTGTCATCACTCTGCACTTCTGCAGTAAAATGTCCAACTTGGGAACGATGATTGTATTAGTCGTGGTCGGCACAAACTAGAACAAGGCATCTTTGCCTTCCACAGCTCTGACAAAGTATCCTTGTCCCCCTCCCCCCATGGTGCGGCTCTGTCTGGTATTAGTATCTACAGATTGGGATGAGGGGGCGGATGTGGTGTAGGTGGTAGGCACAGACTGATCCACACTCTCCTCCTATGTCTGGATCATATCATGCAGTGCAGCTATTCAAATCCTAGGAGCCTTCAATATTTATCTTGAGCTGCCTTCCATCACTGAGGATTCAAATATCAATATTTGTTTTTACAGGCAGAGATGGTATTAGCCGGCTTTAGCATAGGTTGTGCTGCACTGTTAGAACTTAGTTTGAATGTTTGGTCACAAGCATTTGTCCGAGCATTCCATCTCGCTATCATTTTGTTGAAAGTCCCTAAACATGTCATCCTGACCTGCTACTTGAGTGGAATCCCAGACATGCCTAACAGGTTTCTTTTGTGTCTCGCACATGCACAATCTGTATGGTTTTCCACAGACCAAAATCACATTCATGGTTACAATATTATCACTTAGCTGGAGGGAGGATAGGGGATATATTATGGGAGAGTGGGGTGGGCATGGTGGGAGAGGGTAGCTATACACAGGGTTCCCTAAATGTAAATGGACTTTATGGAATTTATAGATAAAGGACTCACGGTAAGGATTAATGAGAACACAATAGGAGGGGGAGGGTGGGATAGGGAGTTAAGGGCAAATAACACAACTTGAGTGGAAGTCTATAGTTATAGACATCTTAGTACTGACTACACTTATAATAATTCTACACAAAGAGTAGAGTGAGGAATATATATAAAGGAAGGTTTGAGAGATAGAGTTGCTCTTAGGACATGGATTGAAGAATTAACACAGTAGAAGTTTACACAATTATATGGTGAAGATCCCCC
>NW_017306837.1:832220-845375 GCF_000935625.1 Nanorana parkeri
CTGTGAAAAATACATGTGGATAAGGCCCCCCCCCCCCCCCCTTCAGATGAGGACATGGGTATTGAATGTGAGAAGAAAGTAGAGGTGAAAGTGACGGAAGTCGTGAGGATGGTAATGAAAAGTGAATGATATTGGACATGAATGTAGGTGAAAGCAATGGAGCAGTTATTATTTGAGATGTGTATAATTTATGGGGTGAAATTAAGTTTTTTTTATATCTCTTTTATTAAGTTATGTATAAATAAATGTGTTTTATATGAAATAATAAAAATAAAAAAACAATCACTTGGGAATAAAAAAAAAAACTACCGTCCTGCATTTTTAATTTTCCTCATCACTATGGTTGAAAATGGACATTGATTAAACCCCACTAGCCATTAGAAAATCGAACATTCTGAAGATGAAAATGTTTCTGCTGGTGTATATTATGCACTATAAATGTATTTACCTTTTTTGTTTAAAGTGACACTAAACTCAGGAGTTAAACCATAAAAATACATTCAAGTACCTTAACTAGTAACAAAAATGTATCTTGTGTATCACTCGGCTGTAGATCCTCAAATCATCTCTGAATTGGTGCTGACACCGTCCTTCCTTCTGGAGGGTGGCTACTTTTGTTCCCCATGGTCCCTGTGTGTGTTGTAAAGTAGCCACCACCCCAAGCTCGCTCCCGTGATAGACTGCATTCTCATGTTTAGTTTACTCATTTGTAAGGAGATTGTAGTCCATAACGGGAGTGAGCTTGGAGCGGTAACTACTTTACAAAACACACAGGGACCATGGGGAACAAAAGTAGCCACCCTCCAGAAGGAAGGACAGTGTCAGCACCAATTCAGATTTGAGGATCTACAGCCAAGTGATATACAAATAAAATACGTTTTTGTTACTAGTTAAGGTACTTGAATGTATTTTTAAGCTTTAACTCCTGAGTTAAGTGTCCATTTAATTCAAATATTGCCCTGTTGTGAGTGCAGCTAATGAGAGAAGGGAAACCAAAGCTCCTTAACTGTGCAGCAAACATTGGTGTATTGTAGTCCTCCTGAATGGGCCTTAGATTTGATAGGATCAGCCATTCAGTAATATATAATATGCAGACAGATGGCGTGAATCCATCCCTTCAGAAAGGTAGGAACAAGTACAGATAATTACAGCTTTCTCTGTAGAGCCAAGAGTACCTGTGGCATCAAAAGTGTTCTAAACTGATCATTTGGAGCCTTTTTTCTTTTGTACATAATAGTTTTAATGGTAATATGGTTTACAGATTTTATTTGCCTCTGTACACTGTGCTTGTAGAAATACAAAGTCAACATCAAATAAACCACCAAGTAGTCTTCAAATATATGTTCTCTAAGTAGGTTCCTTCAAAACAAAATCTAAACCAGCTCTAAATGACAACTGAATGCCTGGAAGACCATGGTGGGTTTTTTGGGGGTTTTTTTTTTATCGTAAGGGCTCCTACCATTAGGCCTTGGAAACAAACAAACACAAAAATTAAAGTGACACTAAACTCAGGAGTTAAACTTTAAGGCCCCGTTCACATTGAGTGATTTATCGCGGGGTAATTCCCGCGATATCGCGGCTATTTACTGCGCGATATCGCTCTCCAATGGTGCAAAGGGTCCTGCTGTCGCGGGTCGTGCGTCGCTACAGCAGGACCCTTTTTGGAGCGGATTTAGCCGCGATTCAAGCTTGCTCAATGCAAGCATTTGCGCGATAGCGCGCGACAAACACGCAATTTGCGAACCGCTCAATGTGAACAGGCCTAAAAATACATTCAAGTACCTTTTACTATTAACAGAAATGTATCTTATATGTGTATCACTCAGCTGTAGTTAGTTAAGGTACTTGAATGCATTTTTAAAATGTAACTCCGGAGTTTAGTGTTATATATATATATAATTAGTTACACAGTTGTTTATATTTGAAATTAGGTATGCAATGCTAATTCTAGTCCCATTCCAGCAATGTTATTTTATTCCTAGTATTAGTGGTGCTATGCTTTTTCATCTCCCTCAGTTAAAGCCCATCTCCAGCCAATGAAATGGTACCCTTGCAGTAGGGCCACACCCACACTGCAAGGGTTAAATGCTTGATTTTGTCTACGGGCTGGAGTAAATCAGATTTACTTACCTGATCCCTGCTCCTCTTGCGTTCAGCACTCTCTTCTCCACTCCCTCTACTTTGGCTGGAGGAATGTCCCTCAGCATCCTCATGCTTCATGCAGGTCTATGGAACATGTATTAGACGTGGAGATGTCAGTGGTAGAGGGCACATGACTTAAAGCTAACCTTAAGACAAACAGATGACAGACCTACCAAAGGCTTTTTATTTCTCCAGTCAGTTCTGAGATTTACACCAACAGAATTTTGTTGACAAGAATATTCTTTTCGATTTTCTATTAGGTAATGGGGTAAAATCGCCAATTGTTTTCAAACCATTTTCTCAAATTAAAGTTCCTACAGTAAATGTGGTTTTCTTTCAGGAAACTCAATTCATTCCAAAACTGAAACCAAATTTCCAATGACATTCGTCGAGTCTCTGTTGGAATGATCAAATCCATTCTGATGAGATTTTTCAAATGGCCTTTTTTATGAAAATCGAATAGAGTATGGGCAACTTAACACCACTCTGGCACACCACATGACCTTGGGGGTATGATCTTTCTCTGCTGCAGTTTTATTCTAAACTAGAATTGTAGGCTCAACAAAAAAAATAAAAAACAAAACCCTCTTACCTGACTTTTCCAAAACGCATAGTCACATTCAACAAATGTTTTATCTATCCCAGGCCGCCACACGCCGGGGCCTTCACCGCCCTCTTCAGGAGACGGCTGTCCCGGGTTCTTGCAGCAGGCCCCCTGATGAAGCGTGGCTGCATATACGCACTGGGGTCTGGATTGCCCCAAAGCCTCCTGGGAGATGTGATCTGAGTGTGTCAATGCTGCGATTACCACTCCAACAGTACTGCCAGAGAACCTCACAAATACGCCCCACCATAGTGGAAAAGAGCTACAACTGCACACCCTTAGGTCTTGGGTAGATAATGCTGTAATGGGAGGTGTAAAACTAACTTTGCATTGCTACATTGCTTTCTGCTGCGAAAAGCCAAGCAACTGTATCTGATATGACATACAGAATTAGACTAGAGTTGTACATTAACTTACAGGTCTACACCTGAAACCCACCCTGTGACTAGAAAGTGAAAGGAGAAGCAGCACACTGTTATGCTTATTTCTGGCACTCTTCTCTCTCCTATCTGTATGCTCCTTGCACTACAGTGCACCTGATTGGCTCCTTGTTCTGCCTTTCCCTCCCCTTCTCAAATATCAAGTCAAATTCAGGTACAGGCAGTTACTTACAAACGGGGGCTATTACTGTACAGCAGGGGGTCCCCCGCTGCAGCCAAAGTGTACCGCGCAGCATTTCATTCGTTGTAATGCTACCGCGCTCGTGCCGACGAGGAGTGGCCACTTTTTTTGGTCTGGTTCGTAGTACTGTACGTACATTACAGGAAGTTGACTCTTGTTAGACGTGCAGACAAGGAGTGCCCGTCCTCTTCTTCCGGGTCACTGTGAGGTTTTTTACTGCTGTCTGTATCCTCATTCGAAAGATGAAATCTCACTTCCTCTCCTTGAGACAACAGGAAGTGAGAGGAAATTCACTTCTGTAAGAGTTATCATGGGGAAAACAGGTGTCTCAGCAGAAGCTTTCTCACCAATCCTTGTTTCCACGACAACCCAGAATTTTCTAAATCCAATTGTCACAGGGACAGAAAGTGAGGTGAAATCTTCCAAACAGGGGCACACACAGCAAAACAAACTTTACAGGGGGTTAATCCTTCAGTATGCTATCTAAAAACAATGTTTTTTCTGGCTGGAGTTGCACTTAAACAATTTACCTGTTCCAACTTGCATACAAATTCAATTTAAGAACAAACCTACAGAACCTATCTTGTTTGTAACCCGGGGACTGCCTATACTTACACAGCTTACATTCAAAAAATGTATTAATGATTAAGGAGGCACATTATTTTTATATCTGCCTAGATTTTATCTTTATAGGAAACCTGTGTATTGTCCAGACAGGGCACAGTGACAGGTTTGCTTTAATCCCACCATTCCTTTCCCACTAGCTGTTGGCAGCAATGAAAAAGCCCCGTACTTCTAGGTATGGAGGAACATATAGGACAAGCATTTGAGTCCATAGGCCTTGTTGCTTATACAGCTATGTGCTGCTGAGTAGAGGGGTGAAAGTGAATTTGTTGCCTTGTCTTCCCTGAGCAAAAAGCAGGTTCAGTTTCGGCTGCCTGTAGACATTAGACAATGGCTGACTGTTCTTTTCTAATGACAGATAGTTCTACAAATGTGCTTGTTTGCATTATTTGAAATCATGTTTGAGAAGGAATGGGGAAGTGCTCCAGGCTCTGTCTTTGCATAAACGATAGCTTTGGCTTGAACAATCAATCCTCGGTATGGTGAAGAGAACTTTTTACTTACCAGATCCCTGCTCAGTGCTTACCCCCATCACCTCAGCTCCAGGTCATGGACTGTCCCTTGGCATCCTTATGTATAATGTAAGTTTATGGGCCCTGCATTAGAAGTGATGTCAGTGGGCCTCCGTCTGCTGGAGTGGAGAGGGAAGAGGCTGCGGGTCCAGTCTTGGATCCAGGTAGTTGAAGGTCCTTACCATCTTGTCTTGAATTGTATTGTGACTGTAATGTCTTCCTTATATTGTAAAGCGCTGTGCAAACTGTAGGTGCTATATAAATACTGTATAATAATAATAATAAAGTTCCCCCAGCCAAAAATGAGCAGTTAACCCTTGCAGTGCATGTAGTAGGGTGTGTTTTTTTTTTTTTTTTTGTTTTAAACAATAGCTCCGGCTGCTACAGTGCTTTACAAGATCCCCAGCGGTCAATTAGATATGACATATGCATACTTGCATTGGGCCAAGCTGGACCTCCTCCGATATGGGAGATTTACCCGTCTTGTCCGAAAAGCCTAACAAGATAGGAATTCCCATCTCATCGGAGAGAGATCCTCTCCCTTCCTAAGTTGGCCATACACTGTTCTATTTCTTTCGCTCAACCCACGGGCTGAACAGAAAAAAAAAAAAGATTTCTCCGCTAAGAGTGCGTTGATCAAGGAATCCCCGCTGTTTTTGTAATCTGACAGTGGCCGACGGCCTCTGAAGAACCTGCCAAAATTTGCATAATGTATGGCCAGCTTTAGACATTTTGTCACCAAAACAGATGTCCCCACTGGAAGATGTCTCCTTTGTTTGTTCAAGTGACAACTATAACATTTTGGATTTCCAAAAGCTTTTAGTCCTGTTGACACCTGAACAGGTGAAGAGGGAGAATCAGCGGTGATACAGGCAGCAATAAACAAAATAGCTTTAGTTACATTTTAAAAGGAATATATATTGAATGGCATTTTACATATATACAGTATGTAAAAAGATCAGTTTTGATATAAATATTTTAATCTCTGTCTAGTATTACTTTGTCTTGCATAGTAAATGCACATGTTTGCTTTAAATTTGCACATGTAGTTTAATCAATTGGGCAGTTAATATTCTGGTGTTAGTGAAAATGAGTCTCAAAGCATCACTGGTTGGAGGGCTGCAGTTTAGGAACTGCTGTAGAAGTAGCAGTATATGTCACACAGTGCGTGTCAGGGATTTGAATCCTCTAAGAACCATTTATTTCCTAACCTACACGTTTAATTTTCAGGGTAGGCAAGCTTGTATTGCATCATGCTTTCCCTACATGGATATCCGATGATTTCCATCAATTCATTGCAGCCCTGACTAAGAATTGCTCATTTAACATTTGGCGGTTAGGGCGGTCTTGCAAATCATTTTCAGTCGATTACCTGACGTGTGTAATGGGTGATTTTCAGCTTTAATATTGCTAATGAGTGATTTTCAGCTTAGTCTGGGGAAATGTGCAGTTTGAACAATTTACTGTTCAGCATAATCACACAGTTGGCCTATCCCTATTTGTACAATTGCCCCGAGTCTTTGCTATTCTGAAAAGGACATTTGAAATTGGTGATGTTTACTGAAAATCGGCCAGCGAAGGAGTGACACATGCAAGCAAGTGGGTATTTCTATTTCCTGCGGTGTCCCATATAGCAGTCCTGCGCCTGGATCACTAGTGTGGTATTGGCCTTAATCTAAAGGAGATAGAACAAGAATTGTGACCGCGCAGACCAATGAGTGCTTGCCATTTGCAAGCAAAATTCAAAATGCAGGGATGAGCTGCTATGTACAGAGTATGCATAGTACACCAGCGGCGGGAAAGGAGCGCTCGGCCAAAAGTAGGTATAACGAGGAGGGACAGATTGGAGGGGGTAATTTAATTTCCTCAAACTTGCGTGGGAAAGGGGAATTATCCTTTTAAAGCTCCAATGAGATTAGTGATTTGGTTTATATATACTTTTAGGCCTTAGTCACACAGGGCTTTTATGTCCGGTTCTGGATTCTTGCTTCAGGAATTGCAGGTGGTATGGCTAGCCTGTACCAAGCAATGACAGGCTGGCAGAAGCTGCAGCTGTCCGCCACTATCCGCATGTGTCCACACATCCAGCAGTTGCCTGCAGTTTGGGACAGATTGTGCCCAGGGTCAATCTGTCTGCATACAGGGTTGGACATCTGTGCCATTAGGGGAAGCACACAGACCCTTTAATATTTAATAATGCAACAGGTTTGTATGATTCTATCTTGTTTAGGTCTATTGCAGGATATAGGATAGTAACTAGATCTGGTTGCTATAGTACTTCCCCCAACTAACCTGACTTTAGGCCCACCAATCTCTTCTGCCATTAAACGTGTCAGTTCAACCCTCTGATAATTACTTCTTTCATAAAGTAAGGGTACACATGGAGTGAATTTTGGCCAATTCAGCAGAAATGGTCCAAAATGTGCTTTGTGTTTACCATATTCTATCGGCAAAAGTGGATCATTAGATGAACTTTTTGCCGTAGGAGCATGTTGGAAAGCCTTTAGCTGAATGACAGAAAACCTTCATCTGACCAGTACTTACAGCTAACCATCTACAAGCATCATTCGGGTATTCTGACAGCGGCCACTGTCACAATACAAAGCTCACGGCGGGGGATTCATCAGGGAAATCTGTTATATTTTCTTTGTTCAGCCCGCAGGTTGGAAAAAGCTAATATAAGCATTTATAGCTGACTAAAAGACCTTTACACATATCTTTAAAAAAACAAACACACCTTTACATAGTTACATAGTTACATAGTATTTGAGGTTGAATAAAGATATTAGTCCATCAAGTCCAACCTATTAGACGGTCGTGCCCAAACCCGTGCCCAACTTTAGAAATGTTTAGTAATGGCAATCTACTAACACATACGTCTAGATCAGTGGTGGCGAACCTTGGCACTCCAGCTGTTCCAAAACTACAAATCCCAACATGCACCTGCCTCTGGGAGTTATGTCTGTGGCTGTCAGAGCCTTGCAATGCCTCATGGGACTTGTAGTTCCTAAACAGCTGGAGTGCCAAGGTTCGCCACCACTGGTCTAGATAATTGCAGGCTTTGTATTCTTACCTTATTTCTCTTTTCTTCCCCAGTCTTCTGGCAGTGGCCATGTTTACTAAGGGCAGATTACTAGCTCTCCTTTTACTTCCTGGATTTCTGGTACGTGTGACTAGGACATGTGACCATGCACATCATCTCAGGGGAGGAAAATGCCTTTCCCTGAGCTCTCATGAGATTTCCCAGCAATGCTCTGGTGATGAGTCAATCCCAGTGTGTATTGCTTTGGCAAACTGAAGTCATTTTACCCTTTCAAGGCAGAAAGTGAATGTTCTGCAAGTGCAAGTATTTCATCATCACAGCATTTTACACCTGACATGTCTATTATTAATCATCATACATAGAGGGATGCATTGGTAGAATGTGATTTTTGAGTGTAAAGGCCCACCTTTAGTCTGAGGTTTCAATTAGACAAAGCAGATCTCAAGACAAGCGGCTACAATGCTGTCTGTTGAGATCTATATTTGATCTTTTTAAACCATTCTAAAATAAATAAAATTGACTCCAAGACGTTCTAGTTTCTCTAGTTGGATTTTTGTTTTCTTTTACGGAAAGTGTGTGTGTGTCATTTCTTAGACATAGGATTACTGACATGAAGTATCAGACACAATTTCACTTGATGGAATCTTCCCTGAGGCTATCAGGTGCAGCCTCTTATTAGGTATCACAGAGCTCATTTCCTTTACCTGAGTCCTGTACTTGTCATACAGACCGGCAGAACTGTATGAAGTAGTCCAAATAGACAAACACTCGGATAGGCAGGTGACCTTTTCATTTGCAGTTTCATAGTTCTAGGCGCCATGTGAGAGGTTTTCACTTGAAGGACCCCTTTTCCCTTTCTGTGGTTAATTGATCTAAAGTAATAGTAGCTGTTTAATATTTTAGAGCAGGTTGTTATTTAACATTCCATACTTCTCTCTGGTTGTCCTGTCTATTTGAGGTAAGAGGGTGGAATTGAGTCTCTTTATGTATGCACCAGTATCCTGTGGAAACGCGACAATCCCAGACAGCAGTGTAGATTGGACCTTTCACCTTCACTCGCCAGCACAATAAACTTCTATCTGAATAGTTCTTATAGAATCCATTAGTTTATTGCAGAAATGTCTCTGCGGAACCTGCTTCAGATAAATATTTTACTTGCAGCTTCATTTATTTTCCAGTGTGATCTATGTACTCTAGATCAGTAAGGGCAACATGCAGCCAGGAATATTTACTGGCTTAAAGGGGAAAGTGTAGTTCTATTGATCAGTAAAAGATCTGCTAAATCTATTAATATTTTTCATATTTTACAAAGAGACAAGGTTTGTAAAATGAACAAACATGGCTGTTCCCATGTACTGAAATGAATTTTATACCATTTTGTGGGGACAGATAGAGCTTTCTTTTGGTGGTATTTAATCACCACTGGGGGTTTTTGTTTTTTTTAACTATAATTAGGAAAAATTACTTAAAATTTAGAAAAAAAAAGTTGTTTTTTTTACATTGTTAGGAAACATTTTATTATTACCCAGTTTTTTGGTAAAATATAAAAGACGGGGTGAAGCACAGATCTGCTCCATCAGCTTCTTTCCAGCTTCTGAAGCTGGAGAGTGACACAAGAATGCGGAAGTGATGTAATATACAACACTTCCGCATTCTTGCAGAGGAGAGGGGACCGGAGGGAGCTCGTTTACCGATCTCCATCTGATCCCCTGGGACACAGGCACCATGCTGATCCCGGGCTCGCACCGTGCACAGCGGAGCCCGGGACAATGGCGGGGGGTAGATTGGGGAGGGGGGGCACCGATCGTTACCCCATACAAGTGATCCGCTGGCTCTACAGCCAGCGGATCGCTTGTATGTTGACAGGCATCGCTGCCTGTTTTTAAATATCGGGCATTGCCCACTCGCGCACGCCAGGGGGCGTGTCTGAGCGGATGCTCGCTCAGATCTAGATCTCCCGGCCGGCCGTTTTTTTTACAACGGCTGGCCTCGAGGTAGTTAAACAAAAATGGCCCGGAACACATCAAAAACGCAAAATGAATGGCAATGTAATGCACCTCCCACACTGTTTACACATGGAAGATGCATTATGCTGTACTGTACATTAATCACATAGAGCCGTGCCATTAAAACACATGGACCCAGTGTGAACGAGTTCTAAAGCTGACTATACTCTTAAAGGGTTATTTACTAAGTTGCCAAAGGCAGCCGAGTGAATAACCGACCCGAAGTTAAGTGAGCGAAACAACGTTCGGCTATTCACTTCGACTCAGTACGGCTGATTTCAACTGTACATCGGCTGCACTTCAGTCAGCTGAACATGCTCTGCACTGAACCGAAGGGCTCCCGCAACCGAAGCTAGCCGAAGGATCAGCTGAAGCTACGGCTGGATCCTTCGGCAGCTTTGTGAATAGACCTCCTAATAGTTTTTTCTAGTTAAGCAATTGTGGGCTGCGTGGATGGGGGAACCCCCCCACTGGGCAATTGTATTATGACAGCGAAGGGTGCGTTGCTATTGGAATACCCAAACAGTGGCTGTAGTCACTACTTGGCCAATTAACTTTTGGCAGGCTCCTTCAATAACCTTCAGTTAAATAAACGACCTTTATTGAATGGAAAGGTGCCACCGTGGCCACACATTGCTCAAATTCTGACCAAGTCAGCAGAACTGGGCCGAAATTTGAGGATCGTTTGGGCAGCGTTGCAATGCTAGCCTGAGTCATCAGACGTATTGAAGACAGAGCACTGCTTGTTAAGAAGCTAGGCAGAATAACTGACAAATCTGTACGTTTAATCCTTCCTTCCCATCTTCTGCTTCCTATTCTGTATCCTCTTCTATATATACGTTTAAAGCTGACCTTCTGCCAATGTTTCCTGTTGGTTAAGATCTGTGTAAACTGCCTTGATCAGCTTCTTACAGCACGTACTGATTCAAATCCCTGCCCAGCTGCTCACTGAAGAGCACTCATCACCTTAGAGGTGTATGTCCTAAAACCTAGCCAATGGGTTTCAGCTAACTGGGACTCCCCCCCCTTCTGGGCTTTGGTAGTGCCCTAAAAGGAGAACGAGTAGTAAAATATCACCAGCACACCGTGGTCAAATCTTCAAGAAGTGGTGGTTTTATTGATGCAAACACATATTGTCACATCGCACCGTTTCATCAGGCATAACAAGCAAGAAGCATGACCGGTGACTGATTAGGATTAAGTGTATTGCTCTGTTATTAAAAGCGAGGACTGTCAGCTTCATGTTTAAAGCAGAGCTTGCATGGGGAAGTCTTTTAAAGAAGAACTTTGGGCAAATACATTCTTAACCCTTGCATTGGAGCTTTGCAAGGGTTAAGTGGCCGTTTTGGCAAGTGAAAATTAAGATGCCCACACACCTTCTGATAATCGTACGCTTTTCGGCTGGTTTGTGGCATGTTCGCAAGATAAAAGCCGCACGGGCCGGTGTGCGCAAGCGCACACTGCCCGTTTAGCATTGCAGTCATCGGAAGCCCGTCCCTCGGCCGGGCAGGCTTGCGATCGTCGCAAGTATGATCTGCCTGTCCAAGATAGGCAGATTGTACATTTTTTAAATTACCTTACAACCATCGCAAGACAAAAGTCTTGCGATGGTTGTAAGGTGTGTGCCCAGCCTTACAGATATGCTCTTCTGAACAGCAATCCCAGCTGGCTCCTAGACCTGCACCTTCGGCCTGTGTCCTACTTCAATCCAGCGATGGAATGTCCCTTGGTGTCCTTGCATCATATTTGGATGTAATGACTTACAGGAATCGCTGGAGTGGAGGGGGAGCGAGAAAAAAAAGTGACCGTTGTAGAAGCCAGTGGGGATTGCAATTCAGATGAGTATAACTTTATTTTAGCTCCCTAGACAAAATGAGCACTTAACCCTTGCAGTGCGGGGTAGCCCTACTGCAAGGGTCCAGATTTGATTTGCCCTGAGTTCTGGGGTATGGGTGTGTCAGGGAGTCAGACATCAATCACACAATGAAAGAAGTCAGCAGAAAATGTTCAGCAGCTTAGATTGATGAAAGCAAATACTGGCACTCGGGAAAACAAGAGTTACAGATAGGCAGTGTCCGTTAGACTGATCGCATTCTTATTACTCAAAGTAAATTGATTTTTTTTTCCAGTTTGCCAGTGTACAGTTACCCCTGCAAAGTCAAAAGAACTGATAGTTTGAGTGTTCTGCAGTTTATTTTTTTTCTTAGTCCATAGAATTTTTCAGCCCTCATGAATGAATGTGTTAGAGCAATGTAAATCAAGGCGCTTTTACTTAAGAACTTGACCAGTGATTAAACCCTTGACCCTGAGATCCCAAAGCTTATGTTCCACCAAGGGATTAATTTACAGTTTGGATAATCACCTTGTGGAGTGTCCTGGAGCGCAGCTGAAATGTAATTCGATCAGTGCTTTGTTGAGGATTTTTTTTTCTTTTGTCTACTTTAAGCAGTATTAAACTTTTCAAACTTTTTTTTTTCAATAATGAATCCAGATCAAACAAATATATACATTGCCCAGCAAAGCAATGCTTTACATTTTTACCCAAATACTTAAAATCCTCCATATTTCTGAACAGCTGCTTCCAAGTCTCTCAGCTTCTGTGAACTTCCTGTCCAGTACAAGATCACAAAGGACAGTGCAGTCTCCAGCAACTGTTCATCTACTAGCTTGGAGAGGGGGCCAGGGAGGAAGGGAGTAGCTTGATTTGCTGTGTTTGTGGAGACACGGACAGCTTACTAGCACACACAAGGGTGACTGCATAGCACTCTGCTTGAGAAAGGAGCCACTGTAAAACAGGATATCAGAGCCAGTGCTCAGGGGACAAGTTGATTCTATAGGAAACTAAAACTTTTAAACATCAATGAGCAGCATTCATTGGAAGTGATTTCATCAGCATTTGAAATAGCTTAATATCCTTTTGACTTTAATATCACTATAAGGTTGAACTCTGGCCAGTTATTACCTTGTGTAAGTAGCAGTGACATCCATACTGGGCTATACATAGCCTGAGCAGAGCTATGGCAGGGACTTAGCAGGCCCACCAACAAGACCAGTCACCCTGCAGCAGTGACGGCCTCTGTGAAGGAAGTTCCTGTAATAAAGAGCAAAGTTTCACAATAGATTACTACACAGCTGGCACCAAGATTCAAGTAAGAATAGATGAGCTTCTTGTATTTTAGAGAATGCTTGCTTATCCTGTAATAAAGCTTTAAGACTTGTATTATGTTTTTAGAAATGTTTCTTGCACCGAAGTTCTATTTAAAGATATGTGTCGGTCAGAATAGAAAAATTAAAAAGTGGATGAATGCTAGGGCAGAAACTAATGATTATTTTCATAATCAAATATTTTTTCAATTTAATCGGATGAAAAAATGAAATATCATCCTTTTAAAAAAAAAAAAAAACCAAAAGCAGTGTTACAAACATAAAGTTTACTTCAGAATAAAACTGCAGGCACAATTTTTTTTGCAATCGCACTGCACTGGAACATACAGCATTGCGGTACCATGCATTCCAGTGCAGGCGATCACACCTGTGGGTGGGAGGCACGTTTGGGGTGCCATTGAAATGAATGACACTGCAACACACTTCCCGCAGCAGAAT
>NW_017306837.1:845834-907140 GCF_000935625.1 Nanorana parkeri
CCCCCCCACCTTTTTTATATTCTTCTTCCTTTTTTCTTTTTTTTTTCCATAACCTGTATTGTAAGTAAGCACATGGCGCTTGAATAGCAATGGTTTGAACAATTACTAAGGGAGCAGAGGCATCAAGGACTTTGGCAGGGTGTACAGGGCACACAAGAGGAACCCTTGAGAAAACATCAGCTGGAGACAGGCAAAGAAGGCAAGAGGATAAAGAAAATGGGTGCATAGGTCAGAAAGTATTGACTACACATCCAATGATTTGTAGAAGGGTCCATGGTGTAGGCAAGTGCACTATTGTAGATGACAACCAAGAGAGAGGATGTTACACAGGAAGACTTAAAATATAACGTGAAAAAATGGGAAGAGTAATGCAGAGAAAGAAGTGTTATATACTCCGAGAGGGTGTAAAGATGACTGTGTGCAAGAAGTGTGACCTCCTCTGTTATACAGGATGTTGTGTATGTGTGGGGGAGAGAAACACCTTTTGTACTAAACTTGCTAATACTGGTATGCCATGTGATAATCTCTGTTGTAAAGCATGTGCAACACTTACTATCTAGGACACCCAAGGCATATCTGTCCATATGTAGATGTAATGCAAAAGCAATGTGCAAGCTCTATAAAGGGCTTTGAATGGAAGTTGTGGGGTATCATCATAATGCACTGCATTGATGCTTTTTTTTTTTTTTTCTCTATTTCTTCCCGCACCCAAGCAATGAAATCATACTCCAAATATAGGTACAAAATCTGCAGGAAATACAGTTGTGTTCCTGCAGTTCAGTGCTGTAACTGAGCTCTCTTGTAAGCGGCAATTATTTGCAGAGTCTGTGATACACATTACATTCATTGATCTAACCCTTTGCAAGAGACAGAGCCAGGAAAACCATTAATATTGGGTAACGTGCTTTACCTGGCATGATGCCATTTTTATCTTCAGTAGATATTTTTCCCCTAGCACATTACTTCTCGTTATAAATCAACTTTTCCTCTCCCATTTTATCAGTTCAAAAAAGCACCCAAAATCTGCTGAAAATCTAGATTTGGGTTCCTTGGATAACACACTATTGGCTGTAAAACGTTGCTTATTGTTGAAATATCTTAAAGCAACATTTGCGACCCAAGCAAGGCCCTCCTCCTCCTTGCTAAAATGCTGTATTTAGAGCCCTTTCACACAGACTTTTCTGTTAGTCTATGGGCAGCTAGATCTAATTGAATGGGCATCCACTAGCAAGCAGTAGAAATATGCAAAAACATTTCAAAAAATAAAGTTACCAGTCTCCCTCTGAAGATCTGAAGCTTCTCTAACAGCCGAGCAGGATCATGGGGGCAGGCCTATGCACAGTAGAGATCTTCGGCGAAGAGAAGAGACTCGCTGTGGGTGAATACACGCAGCCGTTAGCGTCCACATTGGACAGACGCCGTGGGACACAAGGAGTCTGCTCTGGATCAGAGACCGGCACCATTGCTGGAGAGACTGCTGAGTACAAGCGGAAGGAACAAGTTGATCGGAAAAAGAGGCATTATTTAAGGCAAGTCCTTAAAGCAGCATGGCGGGGAGGGGACACATTTGTGACGTTAATGTCACTTTAAGCTAAATTTGATGCTAAAATGTCTGCTACTGCATTGTGGTTTAGGCCATAACAATAATAATTTGGTTTGCTACACAATGAACCTTTGAGCATACATTTGCAGATATGCCCAATCCTTCTCTTTATAGGAAGACCTCTTGCATAATCTAAAAGTTAACCCTTGCAGTGGGGCGACCCCTTTACTGCATGGGTTAAATCCTTGTTTTGGTCTAGGGGCTAAAATAAAGAAAATGTACTCGCCTGATCTTCAATTCCACTTGGCTGTTAGACTGGTTCCCACAGCCTATTCTTCCCTGGGCTCCATCGGTCTAAGGAGCCATGACATCAGGTCCAATACAGCTACATTAGATGTGAGGACACTGAGGAACATTCGACCGCCAGAGTGGATGGAGGGAGGCGAGCACTGATTGCTGCACGACTGAGGATCAGATGAATATATATTCTTTAATTTAGCCCCTAGACCAAAACGCGCAGTTAACCCTTGCAGTGGGGCTACCCCCCTCACCCACACCCCATTACATTTTTAGATTTCTTTTAATTTCTTCAAGTATTGTGACTTATTGAGCGCTCAAGTGACTCACTGCTAGCTATGCAACTGTATGTTTGACCCTAAGTTGGAACTAGTTAATTTGAAGCACAATGGTTTCCAAGAGAGCACTTTGTTTTGCCCTTCCTTTTTTTTTTTTTATTGTACAGCTTTTGTTATGTGTAATCTGAGCAGATGTGCTCTGGGTGAAATAATAGTTTACACCACCCACTCATTATTTTGCTTCATAGTAAGTGTCATCTATAGCCAGAATTGGCGTATTAACTAATTAAGGATTTATTTTTCAAGAGCGCATGATCTGCATTTGGAACAGCTTAGAAAAGGTGTGAATTGGTGAAAGGTTATGTAGGGAAGGTTCTTAATCTGACTGATCAATTTACTAACAACTGTGTATTGCAAGGACCTACAAAAGTCAAATGTTAAAGTAAAAACATGGCCTTCTCCATAATTAATGGAAAGGAATGGGTGCCAACACGTAGCCACATATAAGTACTAACATATAGACCTATGCCAAAGTAGACTGAACAGTAGATTTTGGCAAGGTAGGTATTGTGTTACAATAACTGACTTTGAACTCGGGGAAAACAGAAAATACTCCAGGTGTTCAGAGCAGAATATTTACTCATCATTATTTGTTATAGCGTTCCACAAATGATCTGGGGTAAATGTTTGGCAGGTTTACAGGATGGTCTGCAGTGCTGCATTTTTAATAAGACAACATTGTCTGTCTGTAGGCTTTTTTTTTTTTTTTTTTTTTTTTAGATAAATAATTCCCCCTCTGTGTCAAGCCCAATAGGTACCCATGATGTTTTACTGGAGGGAGAGACATGCATGCCAGGCACATGCAGATTAAATGGATGGTTTACTCAGACTGTTGGAGTTTAGATTATAACATGTAAGTTTTAACTCCTAAAAGCTACCCTATGTTTTTTTATATATATTCCAGTTCATGTTTGCATCATTTATAAACAAAAAAATATTCCTCCTGGAATATCCACTGTTCTGAGGTATAGGTACAGCTGACTGTTATTAAAGTCTGTCTCCAGGCAAACAAAGGACGTACCCTTGCAGTGGAGCTACCCCGCACTACAAGGGTTAAGTACTTATTCATGAAGTAAAGCAAATTTACTTACCTGATTCCCGCTCTTGCCAACTCCCTGAGAATTGCTTGATCACTCCCCCAGCCTCTTTTTGCCTGGGCTCTAGCAGCCTAAGGACCGGTAATGCCATCACCTCTATTGCAACTTCCATTGACCTGCAATAGACTTGAGAATTCCGAGGGACATTTCACCAGCTGGAGGGGAGAAGAAGAGGATGCTGACTGCCAGGAGAAAGCAGGCATCAGGTAAGTAAATCTGCTGCACTCTAGCCCCTTGATGTAAAAGAACACTTAACCCTTGCAGGGGTCTACCTAGATTTTTGGTTTGCCCAGAGATGTCCTTTTAAAGAGGAACTTTACTCCTATCTTCAAAATAACAAAGGCACATTTAGAAATGTTTAACGACAATCTACAAACACATACTTCTAGATAATTGGAGGCTTTTTATTATTTGTATTCCTTATCTTTTTTCTTTTCCTCCCCATTCTTCTCAGAGTGGCCATTTTTACTAAAGGCAGATGAATGTCTCCCTTTACTCCCTGGATCTCTGGCACATGTGACTAGGACATGTTACTATGCACATCATCTCAGGGGAGGAAAATGCCTTTCCATGAGATTACAGATGAGATTCCCCAGCAATGCTCTGCTGATGACGAGGCAATCCCAGGATGCAGTGCTTGTGTACAATTACATCATTTGTGAACAGGAAGTAGAAAAAAAAGTAACTAAAACTGTTTAGCTAATATAAGATGATTTCATATCCGCATGAAGAGGTGTAGCTGTAGGTGATTTTTAGTCAAAGGGGGTAAAGGTCAACTTTAATGCTGTATATGTTCACAGTATCTGAGCTGTACTCCTTTTTTTTTTTTTTTTCTTTTTCCCCCTTGAGCATGGTGCAGCAGATTTGGCTTGGTTTTCCCTAAAATCCCTAGCTTTACCAAGGTTTCCCAAGTGTGCACTGAAGAATTTTGGCATGCAAGACCTGTTTTTTATGCAATCAGGCTACCTTAGTACAAATGACAGAGAAGTGTTTGCTATTCTATTTTTATTTCTATAATCTGTGGAATTTGGTCTGCACAATGTTTAAACTACAAATGAAAGCAGACTCCTCAGTGGCCATGGTAACCATGCCTCTGCTGAGCTAGGCCAACCCCACATATTAACTAGGGCTCGGAACAAAGCTGTTTTTCATAGATCTGCACCTTGTTAAATTTAGAGCTGCAGCACTTTAGAATCACACTGTGTTAAAGAAATGCATGTCTCGTCTAGGTAGGAAAGGTGTCTGAATTGTGTTCCATTGTAAACCGTTTCACCATTACGTTATTCCGTAGAAGCGGCCAAGCTCAGACTCAATCAATTTTGGAAGCAGTCCATTAAATTATTTATAATTTTATTTAACTGCCTTTTGAATAAATAACATGGTCATATAAAATGATTTCTACAGGAATCCCTCTATTTGGTAGGGAGTCGGCTATGAATATGAAATAAATCCTTCTTCCAATAGCATCCTGACAAATAGATCATTCATCATACTGCTGTTTTTATATGGCTTGTATAATGAAGACTAGGGTTGCACAGATACCAAGTACAGTACGAGTACATGTACCGATACTTGAGCTCCAAGACTAGACTAGAGAAAAATTCAAAAATTAGGAGGCAGCTGTCATTTTTAAGGAGCACACGGAGCTCCTGGGATTTGTACATGTCTGTTTTAATGTACGATTTTGATTTTATAAATATAAATAAAGGGATGCACAGATACCAGTTTTGCGAGTACGAGTACTGGTACTTGCCGAGTACTTACAAGTATGAGTACTGATACATTTTTGTTTATTGTCATGTGACAGTTTTTCTAAAACAATACAGACTAATGATTTCAGGACAGTGGTGGAGCACCAAAGCCAGGTCCCCGCTGCAACCCTGGTAGTTCTCATGAAAATGCCAAGTATCTGCACTGGTATTCGAAAAGTATCTGTGCATCCCTAAAAGACCATCCACAAAAAATGGATTCCTAATAGAATTATGCCCATCTTTTAGGTTGTGTTTAATACCAGAGGAAGAGTTCCTAAGCAACGTAACCAGTTTTCCTGTAAATAAACAGGGCTAGATTTTGTATCCAATGTGCTTGGACTTTTCCACATTTTGGTGTTGCAACCTAGCATTAAAATAGTTCTAACTGGGATTTTATGCCACTAATCCTTGTTGTTTTACAGAAAAAAAGCCTGAAAATCCTTGATTATGTTCATGGCACAAATGACTATAAACATTTCTAGCCTCCTGCTGTGACCACTCAGGTGGTCTTGGGCTCTGAAACTGATCAACTTTCATCCTTGCAATCATGAAAATGAGTGTAGGCGTTCAAGGATGGTGTTTAAAGGTGTACTTCTCCTTTTTTTTTTTTTGCCTCTCCATCCCCGATTGTGACTAACCTTAGGATCCAGTGGGCCATATAGTGATGATCGTGGGGGCAGCAAAGACATAGGTCTGTTTTAGGTAGCCTTATCCATTGAAGCCCAACTGTAGAAGTTCTACATATCAAAACAATAGTAGAACTATATTTGAAAAAGTTTATTTTTGGAATGTTTGTTTCAGTTATATAGTAGTTAATGGTGTCACATCTACACTCACCGGCCACTTTATTAGGTACAGTTTGCTAGTACTGGGTTGGACCCCCTTTTGTCTTCAGAACTGCTTTAATTCTTTGTGGCATTTGATTCAACAAGATGATGGAAACATTCCTCAGAGTTTGGTCCATACTGACATGGCATCACACAGTTGTTCAGATTTGTTGGTTGTACATCCATGATGTGAAGCTCCTCCAGACTGAACCATTGATACAAGGCAGGGTAGATCCATGCTTTCATGTTTACATCAAATTCTGAACCGACCATCCAAATGTCTCAACAGAAATCGAGATTCATCAGAACAAGCAACGTTTTTTTATTCTATTTTACAATTCTGGTGTAGCCTCAGTTGCACTTCTCTGGCTGTAGCCCATCTGCTTCAAGGGTCGACATATTGTGCGTTCAGAGATGGTATTCTGCATACCTTGGTTGTAACATGTGGTTATTTCAGTTACTGTTGCCTTTCTATCAGCTCGAACCAGTCTGCCCATTCTCCTCTGACCTCGGCATTGGCGAGGTATTCTTGCTCACTGGATATTTTCTCTTTTTTAGACCATTCACTGTAAACCTTAGAGATGGTTGTGCGTGAAAATCCCAGTATATCAGCAGTTGCTGAAATACTCAGACGAGTCTGGCACCAACAACCATGCTATGTTCAAAGTCACTTAAATCCCCTTTCTTCCCCATTCTGATGCTCGGTTTGGACTTCAGCAGACCATCTTGACCATGTCTACATGCCTAAATGTATTGAGTTATTGCCATGCGATTGGCTGATTAGATATTTGTGTTAACGAGCAGTTGAAGAGGTTCACCTAATAAAGCGGCCAGTGAGTGTATGACTGTTTTTGACTATACTGATGGGGGAAAAAATTGTAGGAGGAGGATGGAAAATTTTTCTCAAATAAAATTCTAACAGTGAATGGTTTTCATTTGAGAACCTCCTTACGTTCCAGAATCGAATGTCAATACCAAACAAAATTTCTAATTAAAATTTGTTAAATCTCTGGCATTATCGAATGTTCCTACGAACATTTGCTAGCTCATGGCTTGAGAGTTTTGCTCTTTCTTTTTTTTTGAATGTGCAGAAAGAAAAGTCCTATGCCCAGCAGGAGGCTGCAGATAATGACTGCGGTTTTTGTGTAAGAGCATTGGTTTTTCTATAGACGTCCAACAGGCAACACACATGGCGAGGCAGGGACCTGTCAGATTGCTGTAGCGGGACTTCTGCTTTCATGTAATGGCTAACTTTTTCTCATTTTCTATCTGCATGCACTGTGATGCTCTGTTCAGAAGAAAGAGGAAATGTTTATGGAGTTGAACAAAGCACTCTGGTCTGAGAAATGAATTTCTGTTGTGTTGTGCTGGAATAAAGTTTTTTTTTATTTTTCCATTACATGGTTGCATTCGCTGTCACCAGTACAAACATTTTTCCTGGCCATCGGGGACTAGTAAATTCCTCTTGAAATAAACCATCTGCCGGTTTTTTTTCAGCAAAGATCTCTTCATGAATGTTTAGTGGTCTTTTAGGAACCACCTTTCCTGTTATAAATGATACTGTGACTTTAATAATCGCTGAATAATGTAATAATTGATGTATTTTCTCTTCCCAGAAACCAACATGAATAATCTTTCATTCAGCGAGTTGTGCTGCCTCTTTTGCTGCCCACCATGTCCAGGGAAAATCGCCTCCAAACTTGCCTTCTTACCTCCTGATCCAACTTACACTCTCATATGTGATGAGAGTGGCAGCCGCTGGACTCTTCATTTGGCAGAACGAGCGGACTGGCAATATTCTGCCCGAGAAAAAGACGCTATAGAGTGTTTCATGACTAGAACCAGCCGTGGAAACCGCATTGCCTGCATGTTTGTACGCTGCTCTCCCAACGCTAAGTACACACTGCTGTTTTCTCATGGAAATGCTGTAGATTTGGGCCAGATGAGCAGCTTTTATATAGGACTTGGCTCTAGGATCAATTGTAACATATTCTCTTATGATTATTCTGGATATGGGTCAAGCTCTGGAAAGCCATCAGAGAAGAACTTGTATGCTGATATTGATGCTGCTTGGATCGCTCTTAGAACAAGGTTAGTGATTCTGTGCTATGGATTTACGGTTTGTTCACTGTAGAGGTAGGAGGAATGCACAGCCTGCAAGTTGTGGCACATCTCCGAAAATTGGATCCCTTGGCAACATTTTTTTCGTTGGGTTTGGATAGTGGGAAAGGGCTAGACCTGGGATGGCCAAACTCCGGCCCTCCAGCTGTGGTGAAACTACAAATCAGGCTTGGGGGAAGGGTTAAAACCTCTAAGGGTATCATTGTATGTGTGGGGGTTTCCATTCTCATATGGTCCCTCAAGTGATTGATGAAAAGAATAAAGTAGTTGCAAATGATGGGAAATTCTGGCGGCTTCCCCCGCTGAATACAAAACAAAATAATCTACTGATCTCTCATGGGCATCGTGCCTGTCTGCCTTTTACAAGTAATGGGTGTTTCAGTCCACATTTTAGGTGTTCCTGACTCTCCTGAAGTCTGTATCTTCTTAAATATGGCTGGAGATGTGCTTTAAAATGTTCCCTCTTGTTTGGGGAATTCTGGCAAGTAATTATAACCTATAGTTTGTATTTCCTGTATGAGTCAAGACCGTATCTACTTCCTAGGAATGCTAAATGTGTCAGGTAGTGCATGTCCTTACATGGCAGCTTCAGATTCATAGGGTGAGCTTGGTGCGGTATCTCCAATTTGAAAGACAATCCACATTGATGAGTATGGCATCTGGGATGTCTAATGAACACACGAATAATTGAGGCACTCCTTAAACACTGAGCTTGCCTGCTCCAGGTTTTTATTTTATTTTTTTCAAGATGAAATGTAAAAAGGGCTCATTCACACCATATCTGTTGCAATAATGTACAAACAGCTGGGTTTTAATGCATGTTACAACAATATAGAATAATGCACTGCATTGCCATTTATTCTTGTCCCAGTAAAACAAAACTCAGCCCCCACTATAGCCCCCCTAAACATATGTGACTGCTCTGTGCGTTGTGGTGCACCATGTTGCCAAAGATAGTGCAGGTGTGACTTGCTTTGTGTTGGGGCATGTTGAGGTCCCATTCAAAACGAAGTGATTGCCTTAACACAACACTCCTCAGTGAACAGAAACGTGTGCTTGTTTTTTTTTTTTTTTATAATGGTAATAAAACTGAATTGTATGGCCAGTCATGAGCTTTATGTAGGCGATCCCATGTTGTAAGTGTGGCGAGAGTGAGGGGGGAAGTCAGAGGGGACAGTGTCCGCGTATATGGTGGAGTCCAGATACATTCTGAGAGGTGGGTATTACTCAAGTCTACTTCTAATGTCACCCATCCTTTATGGGAGGCATTGAACGTCCAGTCTAGGAGCCTAACTAATTGAGCTGCTTTGTAATACTGTTTAAAATCAGGCACGTGTGCTTGTTCTGATGTGAATTCACTGTATTGTACGGATCCCCAAAATGCTTAAATGACTGCATGTTCTTTTGCTTTGTAAAAGTAAGACTGGATCAAAAAAAAAGTCCTAGTAATGGCATGTATAAATGCTTTGTGGGACAGGAAGTTAATGAATTCCAGGTGTCTGGAGTGTAATTATTGTGTTCCTCCCATTTCTGTACGCTTACAGAGAAGTGACTCAGGACTTCGGAAGCATTAAGTGCTGACTCGGTATTTGAATACATTCTGCAAGGTTGTGAAAAGTGTGGTGTACATCATAGGACTGGCATGATGCATACATTTGTGATCATTACTGCAGATCGGTTTCTCCATCAGCAGTTTATGTGACGTTTAAAGGAGAACTATGAGATGAGTGATTTCCACTCACCTCATAGTTCTAGCCGACCTGTGACAATGAGACTGTCACAGGTAGGCTCAGTAGATCGGGAGTTGAGCGAACACATACCGGCGTTCACTCACCTCTCGATCCTGTCACGGCTCTCTGCCGTGACAAGAGAGGGGCTGGATTCCCCCCCTCCCCGATCCGTCAGCGCTGACTGGCGGAATGGACGGGGGAGGGGGCGGGTACAGCTGGCTCTGCCTCTAGATAGGCAGACCCAGCTGTCAGTCACGCAGCTGGGCGGATCCCGGCACAATTGTCGGGATCCGCTGCTGCGTCTCAGTATACCGCGAGCAGCTGCTCGCGGTATACTGTGGCGTCTCAGTATACAGCTCGCTACAGCTTGCTGTATACTGAGCCTAGGGTTACGGGAGGACGCTAGTTTATGTCCTCCCGTTACCCTAAGGAGAACTATGGGGAAAAGACTTAACCCCATAGTTCTCCTTTTAAGTACTTGAGAAAACTTCATGCAGTACCTCTGCCTGGTTAGGTGCCCATACACCTTACTACCATCGCACGACTTTCGTTATGCGATGGTTGTAAGGTAATTAAAAGTTTGTACGACCTGCCCATCTTGGACTGGCAGATCGTACTTGCGATCATTGCAAGTCCTCCCCGCTGAGGGGAGGGCTTGCAGATGATTGCAATGGTGAGCGGGCAGTGTGCGCTTGCGCACCTCGGGCCGGGCGGCTTTCGTCTTGCGATCGCGCTACCAATCCACCGAAAATCGTACGATTTTCGGCGGGTCTTCTAACGTGCTCGTTATACGAAAATCGTGCGGCCGTACAGTAAATGCGGTCGCACGCTGCCAAGCAACCTTAAGATTATCGTACGATCGTGGGATCACCCGTGATTATCGTACGATAATCATCAGGTGTAAGGGCACCTTTTAGAGTTAACTACTTTTGCTTTTCTACTGGTATACACCTTATGAACTTGTACAAATTCTCCCATCAGCATCAGACTTCCATTTTCCATGACAAGGTAAATGCTGACTGGAGGTGTGAGGGGACAGATGACCTCACCAGTCTGCTCTTCACTGTCACATGCTGAGGGCAGAGAGGTGGTGAAGTTGTATTTAACGGCAGTAGAGAAAAACAGGTCACCAACCTGGCTGTGCTATCTGGTAGAACAAAACTGGAAATTTTTTGGCAAGTACAACAGCTTCTATATGCGTCTATAATTGTCAGAAACTCCGTTAAAAAAAAAAAAAAAACTAACAATACACCGAAATGCAACCTGCCCAATGCCTGACAACATTTGCTTAGGCTAGAATTTTTAAGCAACAAGGAGGCATGATGATCGAGAATATGGAAGGGAGTGAATTTTACACTCCACCTTCTAATGCAGCATTTCTGAGGGGCTGACATCATTGCCAGTGGACCTGAAAGCATTCAACATAAAAACAAAATGGCATATCCTACATGAGGCTTGGACTTTACAATCCCACCCTGAGCATAGGGAGACGTAAAGAGAGGGCTCCGCTACAGCACTACAGTATACAATGCACTAGACCCTGTGAATTTTAGAGATTAGCAAGAACTTGGCTAATCTCTAGAAGTGAACTTGCCACTTCAAGATTTTAAATGTAGGAGCTACATCCTAAAACCTTGAACAGAGTCTCTTGGACTTCTCTCCTATGTTCACCTTCTCTCCGCTGCCAATGCCAACATTTTCAAAGTTTACCTGTACAAATTGAAGAGATAAGCTGATTGGTTGCACGGGCAGTTGCTCTGGATTCTGTCTGCTCCAGTTTTGATAAATGCCCCCCCCCCCCCAATGAATTTTCATTCCAAAACATGTAGTGTCAGCTCTGCCTACCTACATTCTGATGGATTACAAAGAACACAGCCCTCTCCATCGTCTTCCCCTTTCTAATCTCCTCCTTGTGCGCAATCGGAGAGCCCACAACCTTATCAGTTCACAAGGTTTCTGGCAAAATCAGCCGGAACTTTTTTACACGTATCAAACTGATATAACAAAACACTTTCAATGCTATATTTAGGGAACAAATAGAAGTTCATTATGAGGCTTTACATACACCTTAAACAAGCTACTATGTTAACTTTTTCAGTATCAAAACAAGGTTCTCCAATTTAGGGATGTGCAGATACTTGGCATTTTCACCAGAACTACCGGGGTTGGAGCGGAGAAGGCCCTAGCATAATATATTCAATTGCATTTTTTATTATAC
Source organism: Nanorana parkeri (assembly GCF_000935625.1). Classification (NCBI taxonomy): domain Eukaryota; kingdom Metazoa; phylum Chordata; class Amphibia; order Anura; family Dicroglossidae; genus Nanorana; species Nanorana parkeri. Next base: position 857,757 of record NW_017306837.1, read on the forward strand.
TGTATGATTTTATATTTTAGGAAACATTGAAAGACTAGACTAGAGACAAACTCAAGTTGGGAGGCATTTTTAAAGGAGCATTGGCTACGGGGCTTCTGGGATTTGTGCATCGCTGTTTTATTACATGAGATTATGAATGGAAATTATATATTTATAGTACGGTACTTGGTATCTGAACATCCCTAGTTGCCATATGTCGGACATATGTCTCCAGAACAGTGAGCATGGAGAAATCTCCCTGTACTCAAATGTGCTAGGTCCTGTTAATTATGAACTTTGCAAAAAGCCCAAATGCTCTCCAGAACATAATTTGTGACTGACGAATCCCTTAAGGCCTCATTCACATGGGACTATTCGCTTTGGCTGAGGATCATTGCAGCAGGAATCGCAGGTGGGTCCGCACAGATGCGCCAAGTGAATGATAGGCGGACAACGGCTGCATCTGTCAATGGTTGTCCGCATGTTATCGTAAATGGAATGATTACCTGCGGCTCAGGATGGATACAATTTGTGTCCAGGTACAAGCATTGGTTTTAGATGTATTCGGTCCCAAATCCCATGTAACATATCATACTGTTTAAAAATAAATAAAACATAAAGCTGATAAAAAGAACTCCGTGGGTAATTTAATTATTTTTCTAAGGAAAAAAAGGTTCCCAAGGGACTTTGTTCTTCATTCAGCTTACTAAAGTCATATTGTTTTACTAATGAAGCCATTAGAGCATTTTCTGTTGGTAGAACTAAGTACATACATGGCTTGTGTTATTTGATGCACACGACTCCCCACTATTCTCTGGATGCAGATGAAAGTAAAGGAAGGGGTTTCTTTATTGTTTCAAAGGGTTTCTGTACAGCTTGCAGATGAATTATTTGGCGAAATCCAGAACGAATACAAACCATTACAGGCTGCTGGACAAAAAATATACTCAAACTATTAATGCTATCCAGCAAGCCTTGCAACTGTGGTATGATAAAATTATTCTGTTTAATTAGGGGAATGGTTTGGGGTCATTTTTTTCATTTTGTTTAAGTTTCTAAATTGATCACTCATACCTGTTACCGTAGGGATGCACCGATACTTTTTTTTCCCGGTACTCGCCGATACCAAATACCGAGTACCGGAAGTCCCATTCAGGAAGCCAGGCGGCGTGTGATGACTCGCCACCCGGTTTCCCGATTAACAAGGAAGCCGTCCCATGCTTAGTGACAAGAAAGCATGGAGCCTGCTTGTTGGCCAATCATGGAAGCCGGGCACCGTGTAATGACGTGGCGCCCTGCTTCCTGATTGGCTGGGAAACTGGCTCCATGCTCCCTCGTCATGAGATGAGGCGGGAGCATGAAGCCGGCTTCCCGGCCAATCAGAAAGTGGGGTGCTGCGTCATTACACGGCGCCCAGCTTCCTGATTGGCCGCGAAGTTGGCTCCATGCTTCCTCGTCACAAGTGACGAGGGAGCATGGAGATGGCTTCCCGGCCACTCAGAAAGCCGGGCAGCGTGTAATGACGTGCTGCCTGGCTTCCTGATACAGGAAGTACTCGGTATCGCCACCAATATTAGTATCGGTGCATCCCTATTAAACAGTCTTCTGGGGTTGTTTTTTTTTTTTTGTACAAATACAAAACCCGAGTATTCCCAGACCAATATGGGTTAGCCAGTCAGATATCGCAGCAAAAGCTGCCTGCTTTGAGTCTCTCTATCTAATTGAAACTTTGGACAGAGCTGCTTGATAAGGGATGACTCGCTCTGATTCATTCACTTGTATGTGTAACTTGTATGTGTCATTCACTTGTATGTGTAAGAATACTCGCCCAAATACTCTGTATCGTTACCGGTACTAGTATCAGTGCATCCCTAGTAGTTTGCATCCAGCGCTGTGTAATCACCAGGCTTTTTATAACAGGTGGTAATAGGAATAAGAATGATTTAAAATTTGAAGTGCTGACTAGAGAGGCCATACTCCTTGTATAGCTTTACCTGCATGTTTGATTAAGTGCTTAATACTTTAATTTGTGTTTATTATATGGTTCTCTTTACAATATCATTTCTAAGCTGCTAGCAGATCTAAATACAACTTAATAACCTTTCCTTATAGGTATGGTATACGCCCAGAGCATGTGATCATCTATGGCCAGAGCATAGGAACTGTCCCCTCTGTGGATCTGGCTGCTCGATATGAAAGTGCTGCTGTGATTCTACATTCTCCCCTTACCTCTGGGATGAGGGTAGCTTTTCCTGACACCAAGAAAACGTACTGTTTTGATGCATTCCCCAAGTAAGTAATGTGTGATTTACCCTTACCTTGCTTCTGTTACCTGACTGGATGTTCTTGCAGGGCAAATGTGATCCTCATATCTTATTTATGGAGCTCATTGGCTGGATGTTCTTCCGGGGCAAATGTGATCCTCATATCTTATTTATGGAGCTCATTGGCTGGATGTTCTTGCCGAGCAAATGTGACCCCTTTTATCTTTTTTTAAGGAGCACATTGGCTGCTTTCTCCTGAACCTGCCAAGCCTTGTTAATGGTAACACTTAAACCTGCTCTTGCTATCATCCAACCAAGAATACCCATTTTCTTGGTGAGAGTTTACAGAATACTTGTGACATAAAGAAGATACTTTGCAGCATTTACCAACTAACCTTGCATTTTTATTAAATCAAGAGTAACGTGTAATAAAAGTAGTGACAGCAGTCCAAATGGTCATAATACACCATGCTTTCACAAGGCAACAGTCTGATATCCTTGGGCTTGAGCCTTAATTGTAGAGGACAGTTGTACCACAGGTACAGTTGTCCTTTTTAAGCCTCAAGTTTACCAAAAACACGGATGTGCAGTAATACAGTAACCAAGTGTAGCTTGTTCAAAAACAATGATTTCTTGTTGGTTTTTTAGTTTTCCTTGCACAATTGCCACAAGTACATGTATATGGTGCAGTGCAAGCACAGCGTACTTCCCCTTTGGGACTAATGGTATGCTCAGCATTTATTAGTCTTAGAACTTGGCTTGCATATTGGCAGCCTGTACACAGCATCTCAGAATAATGTGTGCAGTGGGGGAAGAGACAACATAATCTGATTTAGTAATTGCCAGAGCCTACAGCATGAACTTTGGTTTTGTAATGCATTATTATTATTTGGCATAGCTGTTAGTGTAATGCCCTTTATGTTTCCTTACAGCATTGATAAAATCTCCAAGATCACATCTCCAGTGCTGATTATCCATGGCACAGAAGATGAAGTTATTGACTTTTCTCATGGCCTGGCACTGTTCGAGCGTTGCCAAAGGCCAGTGGAGCCCCTGTGGGTGGAAGGAGCTGGACACAATGATGTGGAACTGTATGGACAATACCTTGAACGGTTAAAACAGTTTGTCACGCAAGAGCTTGTAAATTTGTAAAGTTCTACTTGGTAACAACAATCTCTCCCTGCGGCAAGGAAGGTTTGCGCCAACTTTCACAGCAGTGCATTGCAGCTCTTGCCGGCCACCAGAGAGTTTGACCGACCATGTTTCTCTTTTTGTTTTGCCGGACTGTGAGCCATAAAAAGGTCCTATTCAAACCTGAAGGTCTGTTTTGCAAGTTAAGTTGGTTGCCTTAACAGATGTACAGGTAATGATTTGTTTAAGGGGATAGCATGTCTAGAAGATTTTACTATATTTTTTTTTCTCAGTCTCCTGTACAGTGTTACAGATTAGACCCCGTATGTGCTGCCACTGATCACGCTAAGGTACACTTGCAGAGGTTATAAATTAATTTAAAAAAAGTTGCAGAAGCTGAGAGTACTAGATGACATTGGTACTGCTTAGAAGGGAAGCTCGGCTTTATACAAACAAGCAGATACCTCAGGTTCCCCTATCTGCTAGTTGATAACCTGCGTCTGAAATTTCCTATAGACTTAGAGAAGGTTACAATGACAAGGAAATTATCAACATGGTACTTTATAGTGGGAAGTCTTCTACATACTACAGTTGCTTTCCCCATTTTCAGCACATAGAGGAGTTACCCTTTATTACCATGCAGTCAGGTGTACAATACAATCATCACAAGTCTTAATACTATTGCATGCTGTGAAGAAAGCTGTGTGTACACATGTGAAAATGGTATGCACCCAAATAATTTTGCTTGCCTAGTCCCAAGGGTAAAAATAGCAGTCCTAAAGGAACGCATCATAACGGGAAAATGTCACTGGATGTGCTGCCCCTTTAACATCAGTAATGAAGGTTTTTATACCAGTATTAGAATGTGGAAGTACACTAATCTGCCGTCAGGCTTTTGTTCTTTACCTACATCTGTGTCATATTTTTTTTTTTTGTGTGTGTGTTTCTTACAAGAACTCTTGAAAGAAGCAGCTCATCATATCAGCATGGCACATCCATACGTACTGTATCTAAGATGAGCAGTGTAATTACATGGCAACAAACTGATTGTGAAAGTCCCCTCTGTTATTCACAAGGATAGTTCTTGTTTACCAGGTGCCCAGGGACTAGTAGATCAGTTTCTGAATTGTGTGGGCTTTTGTAAAAAGCCAGATCAAACCATTTTCTATCTCTTATGGAATACAAAGCATATCAAGTGGGCAGAATATTGTTGCCAAACACCTTTACCCATTTCCTTTTTAGCTTCTCTGGGATCCTTACCACCTAGGAAGTCCTGCAGCTTCGCGAAGCACTGATTCTGAACTAGAAGCTGTGATTTCATACACTGAACCATAAACCACTATATACATATAAATGACTTGATCCAAGCAGATTCTTTTTACGCGAAGTATCCACAATAATATGAATGCACTTTTTACTGGTGTACATATTTGCAATGCCATCCAAACAATATTTTCGTAAAAGGTAATTGACAGTTTTGCAAAAGGTGCAGCCTAACTCAACCACGTCTGTAGCTGCTGCTGTTCTGTACTTCTTTCTACATGTGCTAAAAAGGGAATATTACATCTTTGTTTTCTGTTGCTGAGCAACAGCACGCTGGACTCTAAACTGACAGAACAAGCTTCCTTGGCCAAAATCTTTCATTACGGTCAGTGGGGGGTTTTCAGGCAGCCCCTTTGGATACACTGGGCTGGATTCCACATATTCCAAAGTGGGCCCCTTTTTTTTCTTTTTAGGCTTGATTGTATAACTTGCCAAGGTTTTTTTTTTTCACTCTTCCAAGGCGCTAGGAATGGGTTGTTATTTCAGTTCAGTTTTTTTTCACTCAATACCAATGTATCAGTAGGCTACTGCTACATCATGTGTTGATTTGGGTGATGCTCTTTAAATTCTAGGACCACCGTAATACCACTAACTGGCCAGTCAGCTCCGTTACTGGTACAGATCCTTTTAAATGCTAATTTACAGTACCAGGCAACATTCTATAGACCTCACTGACTCTTAAAGACGTTTTTCTTAACTCTAGCAGTGGGGCTACCCCCACATTGTAAGGGTTTAGTACTTGTTTTGGTCTAGGTGCACAAATAACAGTTATACTCACGCAAAGCTTGGAGCCGGATGGCTGTTAGACTGGTCCTTCCAGACTCTCTCCCCCTCCGCTCCAGCAGTCTGAGGTCCTATGAGTCATCAGGCAGGTATTATGCCTGTATAGGACATGAGGAAGCCTACGGTCATATTATTGCTGCAGTGGAGGGGGGGGGAGAGACTGGACAGAGCACTCTTAACAGCCAGCCCCACTGCAAGGGTTAAAAAAAATTATCGGGAGTTCTTCAAACATTTTGTTTAATAGACCCCCCTAACAGAACTTTTTAGTTTTTGTTTTTTTTGTTATATTTTGCAGACAAACTGCATGATTCTACCAATTATCTGGATTTTTTCTTAGTTTACAAAAAATGTTTTAAATTTCATATATATATATATATATGCAATCGTGGTTTTTTTTCTCTCTCTAAGTTGCCTGTCTTTCAGTTTAGGTTGGCTTTACGTTTCAATTTTGAATGCAACTGCAGTTTAACAATATGTAGTACAAATTGTGAATGGATAACACTGTGGATACATATAAAGGCCTTATTTAGTGTCATTGTTGTGGCTGTCTGGGATTGTATAAAGTTTAATCATATATTATAAAGACTTGCATTGGTTTAGATGTGACCCAGTAAAATCTATAACTACTTTATGGTGTACTCGTGGTATTTTATTTTTTTTAAACTTGTTTTTTTTTTGGAAGGGGCTTTTATAATGTGTATCTGTTTTATCCTGCATAAAATATACCCAATGGAACTTTTAAACTTTACTCACCCTGTTCCCCTGACCTACCCAACTGAAGAACATACGTCACAGACTCTTCACTGACTCACACTGTTCTCTAATGTAAAGAATGTCTGACTCTTGTGTGCGTCACAGAGATGGCTCCAGTCTCGGCAGATGTGAATACAGCAGCATTCCTGTAAAAGTAACCTTTGTATTTTTAGAATAACTATCTTCAGAATGTCTTCTGATCACATGAAAGATGCATCTCAAATGCTAATGTCGGTATTACCTGTACTTTTTTTAATTGTCCTCCTTTTTATATGTAAACTCATTTAAATTACTTGCATACAGGAGTAGGGAACAGATGGATCTAGATTACAAAAAATATTGTTACTCATTTGAAAGTTCATTTAGATTACAATAACACGTACACATTATTTTCTGATGAAATACCACTTTCCAAACCCAGTGTCGGTCTATAGCAATGCAGGTAATACGTATTTAAAGGTCTTTGTTAATACTTTAAAGGTCTTTGTTAATTCCTGACATGTTGCACTATACAGCAGCAGTGTAGAGCTGAATCTCCTAACCTTAGGGGGCCCATTCACATTATTGTGGCTCCATGTGTTTTGTGTGATGTGGTACCATTCATTCTGAATGGCACCCCAACACACCTTGCCAACAGACTTGAATTGCAACGCACTTGTGTCTGTTGTGCTGCCAGAAATGGCACGTGCCCCATTTTTTGGTGCATTAGGCAGACTTTTCAAATGAATGGGCTGTCTTAACCCAATACATGTTAACGTGCTTGTGCTAATGCACCAAAAGTAGTGTCAATGCTCTGTAAAAATTAGCCCTTGTGACCCAATCATGGTTCCTTGTATAGGCAGAGAGAACAAATCAAGCAAAATTTCATCAGTCTCCTGTGTGTACAGAATTAAGTTAAGTAATGAGAAAAACATTTATTATTGGGCAGGTGCACAAGACAGGAGCACAGCAGCTACTGTAACTTTGTTTAAAAAGGGCAAAAAAACTAGAACCCCGTAACTATAGACCAGTAAGCATAACTTCATTGTGTTAACATTCCTTGACAGCATTTTAAGGAAAGACATACAAAAAATATAATACAGAAAATCTAGTAAGTAATGTGTTTACATGAAAAGCTAGGTCATGTCAGATACGATTTTCCAGATAAGGCAGCTAAGCTGAGCCCTTCCCTTTTATGCACCTATTCAGATTGGCTAATACCTGTTGCTGCTTTGGAGAATGTATGCAGACTCCTCTGGATGGATGATTGCAGGGTCTGCCTATAATGTCACCCTCAGGGACTGGACTCTGCTTGTGGCTCTCCACAGACATCTAATATATTGGTTTGATAGCAGCAGAGCACTTTACAGGTCCAGAGCCCTGGAACAGCTTGTTTTGCTATCCAGTCCCTAAAAAAAAAAAAAAACCTCGTGAGTAGGTCCATGAGCGGGGTAAAGATACTGAAATGTGACCGTCGTACAATGGGCTCTACATTAGGCACTTTCCAGTCTCTTGGCTCTGCGCTTGTTAGTCAGACTGCTCTCCAGGTCTACTACCATGGTGGACTATCCTGCTTCCTCTCACTGGTCACCACTATTCTTTTTCCCTATTCCGTCTGTTTCTGTAGGAAGGAATAAAGTGTAATATATTGCAGCTTACCAGTACTTCAATGTGATGACTGCATTAGTTTTTACTTTTCTGTATTTGCACCTGCTGATCTGGTCAGTAACGCTTCCAGTATTAGGATACTTCCATTCTATAAAGGAGCAATGGAGTTACGCTTGGACAGCAGCATTGTCAGCTCTGTGGAGAGGATAGCATTGGATGCACTAGCAGATTGAGATGGACATGGACTTGGCTAACCAATTAAATCTGATCTCCAGCTAACACTTTTTAAGCAGTTACAGCAGAAAGTTTTTTTTCTTTTGGGATAAGGGTTTTTAACTAAATGAATAAAAGCTGACCATTGTAAGCACCCTTGTCAGTGTTTGTCTCAACCCTCTACCTGCCAGTTTTGCTGGACAACTTGGTCTGTTAAAGGAAGTTGGGAAATAACAGACATGCGGGCTGGAACACCAGGTAAACATAATGGAAAAAAGCCTTCTGCAGCCACCACATCTATGGATTGGTAAGCTTCAATATACTAAATGTTTGCTTTTGGGTTTTGATGTGCTTTCAAGTGTGTTGCACTTGCCCTCTACATTGTATTTTCCTGGCTCCGCATGACGTAGCTCTTGGTTTGTTCTTGCTGCTGCGTACAGTGACTCAATCCCCTTCAGCCTTTAATATCTCTTTTGCTTTCAGCTGGTTTGTAAGTATCAAAGGGTTCTTGGTGTGTTTAGAAGTTGCCTCAGTTGTAACACAAACATGTTTGATCCCAAGCTCAAAGGGAGCATTCCTGATGATTCACCTGAACAACCGTGGTGCTCTCACTGCGATGGTTACAGATGGTGCGGTGTGTATCAAACTTGTAGGGTTCCTTTATCAGGGCAACATTGTCACTATGTTCCTCTGAGGAAGGGACCCTGCGTGGCCCTGAAATGTTGGCTATATCATGTTTGTGACATTTCACTTCAATAAATAAGCACGAGGGTTAATGCTACTACGGGAGTGCTGGTGATCTTCAACATCCGTCCCAGGGATCTGAAACCGACAGAATTGCTGTCCTAATCTGCTCGGAGTCTCCTTTTAGTTCCCTCAGTTGTGGCCCCTGCTCTGCCATATGCAGGGAGGAGTTTGACTATAATAGATTTTTTTTATTGACAAAATCACTACTATGATAGCGGACTCAGAGTGCATGGGCAACAAGCTTGCCTCTACACTGTCTCTTTCAGAAACTTGGACATTCCTGCAACCGTGGTAACCCCTGACCCTTCTGCTACAGATTCACTCTATGATGAGGAGCTCTACAAATCTGTTCTGGATACGTTTTTACCTGAGGAGTGCACCTGTGCCAGCCTATACTGTATGGCCCATGTATGAAGACTGAACTGCTCCTGATAAGCTATTCTATACTCCACAACATTTTTATGAGCAATATACCTATAAGAAGACTTTTACTAAAAAGTGGGCTGTTCCCTCTTTTCACATTCTTGCTCTCCATGACAGGTCCTGCTATGCAACCTGCCATAGCCCTCATGTCAGTCTGTCAGATATTGAGGGAATGGACTAAGAATATGTCTGAAGAACCTGCATCTATCCTTACTGAGCTTTAAGTTAAGAAACACTTAGAGCTTATGCCTGCTGCATCACACTAAAGTGTAGACAGATTAGTCGATATTGTCTGTCTAGTCTCCTGTCTGTTAATATACAAAGAACTCTTTGGCTAAAATGTTCGTCTGTGGAACGACAATGGAAAAACCACTTGCTGCATATGCCTTTTGATGGAGAATGTATTTTTAGTGCTTCTTTAGACAACTTTAGTAAAGATGTCACTGATGGTATAAGTATTCTTTTGCCTTGGCAGTAAAAGATTAGGCCTCAAACTGGTAAAACTCCTCCCACCACTGAAGCCATGAAGTGACCAAGTTTAACTGCAACCCCTGAGTTCCCAAATCTTCCAACCTTGCAGAAAAGTCCCCTTTGCAATGAACCAACACCCCCACTTTCCAAAGTGGGCGGACGTCTGTTGGCCTTTGCAGACACCTTGTCAAAAAGCACCACAGATGCATAGGTAACTGCCATGTCCAGAGACCCTTTCGCTGCCAAGGTGTTTTTTTGCAAATATGTTGTAATCCACATTTAGGCCTGACAATTACTTAAAATGAAAACGTATACAGTTGTGTCAAAAAGTGTTGGCCCCCTTCCTGATTTTTCATTGTTTTGCACGTTTGTCACACTTTAATGTTTCAGATCATCAAACAAATTTAAATATTAGTCAAAGATAACACAAGTAAACACAACATGCCGTTTTTAAAGGAGAACTATGAGATGAGTGATTTCCACTCACCTCATAGTTCTAGCCGACCTGTGACAATGAGACTGTCACAGGTCGGCTCAGTAGATCGGGAGGTAAGCGAACACATACCGGGTTCGCTCACCTCTCGATCCTGTCACGGCTCTCTGCCGAGAACCCAAGTTCGCTTCAGCTTGAGGTCACTAACAGATGGCCACACATTATCCTTCAGGATTATTTAGTAGACAGCAGAATTCATGGTTCCATTTATCACAGCAAGTCTTCCAGGTCCTGAAGCAGCAAAACAGCCCCAGACCATCACACTACCACCACCATATTTTACTGTTGGTATGATGTTCTTTTTCTGAAATGCGGTGTTACTCTTACATCAGATGTAATGGGACACACGCCTTCCAAAAAGTTCAGAGTATTTTCCTAAAAGTCTTGGGGATCATCAAGATGTTTTCTGGCATAACGGAGACAAGCTTTTATGTTCTTTGTGCTCAGCAGCAGTTTTCATCTTGGAACTCTGCCATCCAGGCCATTTTTGCCCGGTCTCTTTCTTATGGTGGAGTCATGAACACTGACCTGAACTGAGGCAAGTGAGGCCTGCAGTTCTTTGGATGTTGTTGTGGGGTCTTTTGTGACCTCTTGGATGAGTCGTCTCTGCGCTCTTGGGGTAATTTTGGTTGGCCGCCCACTCCTGGGAAGGTTCACCACTGTTCCATGTTTTCGCCATTTGTGGATAATGGCTCTCACTGTGGTTCGCTGGAGTCCCAAAGCTTTAGAAATGGCTTTATAACCTTTTCCAGACTGATAGATCTCAATTACTTTCTTTCTCATTTGTTCCTGGATTTCTTTGGATCTCGGCCTGATGTGTAGCTTTTGAGGATCTTTTGGTCTACTTCACTTTGTGAGTCAAGTCTTATTTAAGTGATTTCTTGATTGCAAACAGGTGTGGCAGTAATCAGGCCTGGGGGTGGCTAGAGAAATTGAACTCAGGTCTGATAAACCAGAGTTAAGTTATGTGGGTTTGAATTTTGTTTTCCCTTTAATAATAAAAACCTTCCTTTTAAAAACTGCATGTTGTGTTTACTTGTGTTTATCTTTGACTAATATTTAAATTTGTTTAATCTGAAATATTAAAGTGTGCAAAACAATGAAAAATCAGGAAGGGGGCCAACACTTTTTCACACAACTGTATGTTTTCTGAAAGCACAAATTCTATAGAAAAAAAATGGCGGCAGTTGCAAATTCTTACGTCACATCATATTATGGTGTAACTCTTTTTTTTTTTATCAAACCCAATATTTCAGTAAAAGTTAAACTACAGTTAATTTTCGTGCACTAAAACTTGGTTACAGTTAGAAGACTGGGTAGAGCAAAAAGTGTTAGAGAGGCTAACCCTGAATTGGTACATCTCAATAAATATGCAAAGTTGGATGATATTGCGGATATCAGTTCAGGAGTAGTATTGCTGGAGTGGGGTGCCTCCTCTAGCAACTATGGGAATAACTGCTTCATTAAGGATGGGATGAGGTATATAGGTAAGGATATACAGATATTACTGGTAATGGACTCAATTATTAGAAGGGCAGGCAGAGGTAATCTGTGATAAAAACTATGATCGCCAACCAATTTGCTGTTTATTGGCTGTTTGGGTCTGATAAAATGTGGATCAGGTTGACAGATTGTTGGTTGGTACTGGGGAGGGCCTAGCTGTCATGGTACACATTGGCACAAATGCCAAAGTTGGAGAAAGTTGTCGCACCCTAAAAAAAAAAATTCAAAGATTTGGGTTCCAAGTTTAAAAAAAGAAAAATAAAGGGCCTCCAAGGTAGTATTTTCAGAAATACAACCTGTGCCAAGAGCTACACCTGAGGGGCAATAGGAGCTTACGGAGCTGAAAAAATGGCTGAGGAACTGAGGTAAGGAGGCGGGTTTTGGGTTCAAGGAAAACTGGGCTGACTTTTCATTCAGGTATGGCCTCTACTATAGGTATATACTGCATCCAACTGGGAAGGGTGTAGTTCTGGTGGGGAAGAAAATGACCAGAAAGCTGAAGGAGCTTTTAAACTAGGATCTGAAAGGTATATGCCATATAGAGAGCAAGGGTTTAAAAATTCTTACACAAAAAGTTGTAGAATTTAGTTGTAACTTAAAAATGTAAAAAAATCAATAACAATATTAGACACTAGTACACATTTGCAAGATGCTTGCCAAACAATATAGAAGTACTAGAACTTATGTTCGTTGAGAAGTAAATGTCCGGTGGGAGTATGTTACAGGCCCCTAACATAAGTGATGAGGAAGAGTTTCAGCTCCTTTCATACACATAATAATCAAAGCCGCCTGTAATAACATTGCTCTTTCTCAGCCATTTCAGACACTTATTGGGCAAATGGAGCTGCACACTCAACGCAAACCTGTAATTTATTAGTTTCAAGCAACATCATAGTTGTGCAAGTTAGAAACAACTAGTGTAATAACAACCATGTTTTATCACATTTGCTGTAAGTTATAGGAAAGAGAGGCATGTTCGTATGACAAGTGTTTCTTACTGCATGTGTTGCGATATATCTTATTGGACTTTTTCAGACACACCTAGATTTGCAAAAGAGACTTAGGTTTTGTTTATTTATTGACAGAGAGCTGGTTTTACACAATGAAAGGTGCCTTCTAAACAGACCAAACTGTTTTTCTCACAATGGTGTGGCTGTCCTGTATTGTTTCCCCATTATTCGTATCACAATGGGATGGTGATCTGGGGAAACCTTGTGTAAACAGTCACACCTAGGTCAGATCAAATCTGGACTACTGCTGGCAATTTATGATACAACGCAGCCACCTAGTGTTGGGAAAGTGAAATGCATGGCATTTCATTTTTATAAAAGTTTTAAGAGGGCGGTACCTCCAAGTGGGAGGCCAGTTTCTCTCAATAAAAAGCCAGTAGCTAAAAGGTTCGGGGCACTTCACAAGACGAGGGTTTCACGAGGGGACTTTCACAAAAGGACGAGGGGGACTTGCTTCAAGACCAGGACATCACTCTAATGCAAAGGACTTAGCCCCCAGAGACTGCAACGAGAAGCCATTTTCCTCTGAACGCCTATGTGCCAAGAAGTCCGGTTCATTACGGAATTTAGGAACCTGCAGCCTGAGCCAAGTACATTTTTAGTGTTTCCTCTCTTAGAAAGCATTATATGTACTGGATAGTGTAGTGGGTGCATGTGTTTGTTTGTTTGTAGCAGCCATGTCTTGTTTATGTATTTTTGTTTTTCCTGTAACTAAGTTTGTACACGCAGCATTTTCGCCAAGTAAAGTACTTTTAAATGCTACCGGTGTCCGTTTCCTTGAGCTTCACTGCAAGGACAACAAATACAAATTAAAGTTTTGCCAAGCTTTACAGCTGAGCTCATCCTTGGGATAAGCTTTACGTCTCTGAGATTTGTAGTCCAGAGCATTACACTGCATGATGCTCAATGGGACCAATTGATATAGCACGGACAATTTACACAGAGCTTTACATATAGTACAATTACATTAGTCCCTGCCATTAAGGAGCTTACAATCTAAATTCCCTATCTCAAACATTAGTAAGACCTCATCTGGAATATGCAGTTCAGTTTTGGGCACCAGTTCACAAAGAGGATGTTGCGGAACTGGAGAAAGTCCAGAGCAGGGCAACTAAACTGATAAGGGGCATGGAGGAGCTCAGCCATGAGGAAAGATTAGCTGCACTGATTTCTTTTTTCCTTGTTGGAGCAAATTAAACTGTTTTATAGGATTTTTTTTGCTGCCTTCCTCTGGATCAACTCTGGATAAGTGTGGGCATAGCGTTCTGTTTTAGGTTTTTTTTTTGATGGACGTCTGACTAGCTAACATGCATACAAACACGCACACTGGGGCCAACTTCCATGGAAGCCAATTAACCTACCAGCATGTCTTTGGAGTGTGGGAGGAAACCAGAGTACCCGTAGGAAACCAAGGCAAGCACAGGGAGAACATGTATGCTCCATGCAGATAGCATAATGGTTGAGATTCAGCACAAAAAGCCCAGTGCTGCAAGGCAGAAATGGTAACCACTAAGGCACTCTGCTGCACCCTTTTCCTCACCAGTTAATACAGAAGGTAAGTGTGTAAACCAGTCACCAGATCACCAATCACCACACCTGTGGGGACCTCAGACAGCTGTCTTTGACAGGGCCTGTCCGGCTCCATATCTCCTCCTCCTCCTCGGCGCCGGCATAGCTCAGGACAACCCCACACCGAAAGTACTCTCCCGGAGCTGATACAAGCCTGCCAACCACCCGTTCAGCCCTGGTGAGACCGCACACAGCCCTGTATAAATCGTTATATAATCATGGATTGATGGGATCGGTAGTCTATTGCTGGTTGCCATTCTCCATTGCTGAATAATCATGGTTTGAGTTACTGTTCATAATTATAAAGAAACTGCCCTAAAATCATTAGTTTGTATTATTTTAGAAAAAATTTCACCTGTCCCTTTTTAGGCCTGGTTCACACCTAGACGATTGCGGTTGTTTGTCGATGTTGCTGTTCTCAATGCATAGGGATGTCTATGAGACCAAAACCACAATCCATCCTCCTGAAAATAGATCCTGCATCATCCTGTGACAGGCGATATCGCAAGCGCAACGCTAAGCTTTGAAATGTTACCATAGACTTGTTGTGCGTGTCATTTTTCTTAAAATGCCTAGGTGGGAACCAGGCCTTAAAAATGACCTTAAATTCTAAGTCCTCCCCTCATGCTGCTTTAAGGACTTGCCTTAAATGATGCCTCTTGATTCGATCATCATCATCATCATCTTTGCAGTAGTTCTCAGGAGTCCCTCCAGCGTTGGTGCCTGTCTCTGATCCAGTGCTGATTTCTGTGTCCCACGGTGTCTGTGTGGGTGTTCGCTGCCAGGCTGTGTGTATTGACTTACACTGTGTCTCTCCTCTTCTCTCTGCCGAAGATCTCTCCTGCGCATGCGCCCACCCCATCCTTTGCGCGTGCCCGAGAATCTTCACATCTTCAGGTCGGTGCGAGCGGAGGAGACACATGTAAGTTTTAACCTTTTTGGTAACTTTTTTTTCTTTCTGTTTTTGCGTATATGTACTGCTTGCTAGCAGTAGATAAATGCAAAAAAACAGGGTTTAATGCTGCTTTAAGAAAAAGTATCGGTAATTGTATCGGCAAGTACCTGAGGGAAAGTACTTGTAATTAGAGGTGCACCGAAATGGAAATTTCAAAACCGAAACGAAACCGAAATAAAAAAAATTGTCAGGCCGAAACCGAAAATGTTTTTTATTTAATTTTTTTTCAAATTATTTTATTTTACTTTTATTTATTTTTTATATACGTTTTAATTTTTTTATGTTTATTTTTATTAATGAATTCATTTTTAATTAAATATTTTTAATTTTTACTTTACTTTTAGGGGCTTTGGGGAAATATTAGGGGTCTAAACAGACCCCTGATATTTCCTTTTTAAAATGGACACAGAGTCCTCAATCTCTTTTTCTGCAGCCCTAGTTATAAATAAACAGGAATCCTCTATACTGAGTGTTCCTGTTCATTCATAACTTGAGAACATAGTATGTTTACTATAACCACAATTATGAATGAACAGGAAGTGATGTAGAACACTTCCCATTCATTCATAATTGAGGATATAGTACACATACCATGTCCTCAATTATCTACAAACACTCAGCAATCACTGATCGCTGAGTGTTTGTACCGCTCTCCTTCCTGACATGCTGTCACAGGAGGCTGAGCGAGTGGTGTGGGAGGAGAGCTCAGCCTCCTGTGATACCACGGGCCGTCTCCGCCCACACACCGCTCTGCCGGACTGTGATAGGAGGCTGAGCGGTGTGGGCGGAGAGATGCTCTCCTCCCGCAGTGCTCGGCCCACTGTCACACTTTCTCTCCTCCCCGCTGGGACACAGAGCAGCGCTCAGCGGGGAGGAAAGAAAGCAGTGATGCGCCGATGCATTTGGCTAAAAGTGCCATTTTCGGCCAATATGTTTCGGTGGCCGATATATCAGTGCATCCCTACTTATAATTGTACTTGGTCTTGAAAAAATGGTATCGGGACATCCCTAATACCAACTGATTGGCAAATGTGGTACCAGTAATTAAGAAAAGATCAAGATCAAGATCGGGAAACTACAGTCTAGTCAGCCTAACATCAATAGTATTTAAAGTATTGGAGGGCATGGTAAGGGACTCTTATTATACACAAATTTCTAAATAAGGTATCGTAAGTAACAACCTGCATAGATTTATGAAAGATCGTTCTTGTCAGACCAACCTGTTATCGTTCTATGAGGAAGTGAGCAAGAAATTAGATGATGAAAGACCAGTGGACATAGTTCATGTAGATTTTTCAATACCATATCACACAAATGTTGAATCTCTACAATAAGGTCTGTTCGTGTTGAAGAAATTGTAGTTACATGGATAGGAAACTAACTGCATGGACGGGTCCAGAGAGTAGTGATAAAGGACTAAATCCCCTGAATAGTCAACATTTGTGAGTAGTGTGCCCCAGGAATGGGGGCCAGTGCTGTTTAACTTGTTTATTAACAATACTGAGGTTGGAATTAAGTGTTCAGTTTCAGTGTTTGCTGATGATACCAAATTATGCAGCGAATTAAATTCTGCACAGAATGTAGCAAAGATACAGCAAGACTGATAAATAGGGGGGTGGGCAGCTGATGAGATTCAATATTGAGAAATGTAAAGTTATGCACTTGGGTGCCAAAAATGTGCATGCAAAATACACATTAGTAGGGGCTCCACTGAGAGGATCGGTGAAGGAAAAGAATCTGGGGGTGCTTGTAGATCACAAACTCTGCATAAGCCATAGCATGGAATGTCAAGCTGCAGCTAGCTAAATACTCTTATGCGCCAAAATGGTTGTATATTTAAGGGGTAAATCAATAATGTCTACCCCTTAGCAAAACACTAGTTTGGTCTGATCCTAAATATGGGTCATGTTCCACTTACTTGTCCTGCTTACCTTCTGACTTGCATACATTGAGTCACTAACCCAGAAAAACATGCAGATTAGGACTTCTGAATTTCCTAGGACTTTTCTACAAGATCAACAAGGATCAGTCCCTACTGGCACTTTTTTTTTCCAGGCATTGTTTGTGTTTTTGAGTCAGTGGTTATATTTTGCTTGCCCTGTTTGCTTTATCTCACTTTCTGACTATTATATACTGCTTCATTACATAGTATTTTTTCTCCTTCTCACAATAACATAGTACGATTTTTTTTCCTCAATGAAACAAAACACATTATAACATGATTCTTGCACAGGAATCTATGACATGGTGAGACTGATGTGAATGTGCAACTATTTAAAAGCGCTGTGTAAATTGTCGGCGCAATATAAATACCTAAAATAAATAAATAATTGCATTCTGTGGTTTTACAATGGCGGGGGGCAGATCCAGGAACTGGACCAAGGTAATCTTTCCAGCAGTGAGAGATAAGTCAGTGGTTAGGTCAACTCAGAAGTTTTAACCTACCTATACTGAAATTATCAGTTTTAAATGGTCTTACCCTTAACTAAATATACTTGTTATCTATGATAATGCAACTAAACAAACAGCTTTCAAAACATTCTACGATACTCTTCTTTTCCCCCGTGAGGATCACAATATATTAAAGTGAACCTGCTGTAGTATTTGTGTAGATAGGTTCAACAGTTTCTATTCTCTTATAAACAGACTTTTATTGTATTCAATATTTTTTTCACATAAAAAGAATATCATTATCATCATCATCATCATCGTGATTAGTCTTTTAAGTATTTTTCTCTATTGCCCATTAGTGATCTTACAGAAACAAACCATGGTATGTTGTAATAAAGAAAACGGTTCTATAATCTGACCACTTCGGCACTTACATCATCACTATCAGTTATGCTTTTCTACTACCCTTTTCTCATATTTCTGATATTTCCTCACCATCTCTGTGCTAACCTAATAAATAAATGTCAACATAAAGTTATGTAAACTCTATCACTAAAATGTCATGCAATCTTTATGCTACTTACTGTAATTTCCATGGTATTTTTTACAATTCATTTATAACTGTGTCTCTCATTAAAATAATAGCTGATGATCTTGCCATTAAGGTCCTTTTTCAGGTTTTTGTTATAGTGTGGCAAAGCTTTGTCCCTGTCCCTGAATAGTTTTCCTGCATTATCACGCTTTCACACTGGCTTCAGATGGAGAATGCAAGTGCCATTTTCAATATACATTACAAAGCCATGGTTACAAAGGCACAGATAACTAAAAAGGGAACAGATACATTCTTCTCAAGGGTATGAGGTGCTACCTTTCACCATTCTAAACATAGGACTTATTCATTATCACTTCAAAAAGTATATGTAATAAAAAATGACGACAACTCAAGATGTTTAAAATGTAAAGAAAGTGAAGAAAATTCCTGAAGAAAAAATAGAGTTTGATAAACCTGCATCAAAACCTGATAAATGCCATAGTATAGACTCTTAGGGCTCGTTCACATCAATAGCAGTTACTGGCGTTTTTCAACAACTGATCAACGCCCCGTTCACACAACAGCATTGGTATGATGTGTAGTTTATCTTTCAAGCAGAAAAGATTGTAGTTCTGGTTCTGATTTGCTTTGCAAAAACTCCTGTTTAAGGCAATTTACAGCAAAAGCAAGATTAATTTATCTAATAGTGAACCACAGTTCACAGTATGTCAAACAGTGTCTGGAAGAACACAACTGTGCACAGCAGCAGCGGTACACAAAGCAGAATCTTGTACAGTTATTTGTCAAAATAGGGTGCACGGAGATTTTCCTTTCATGGATGCCTTCCTCAATTAAGTATTACTTTTAGCTTTCCTCATCATCTTTTATACAACTCTGCCACTCCACCTGTAGAAAAGTCTTCCGGGGTAAGTTTTGAATAATAGTAAGACATTGCACATAGCCTGCACCCTAAAGCCCCCTGCAAATCATATATGAGAATACCAGTATACACAAAGGTCCATGCATAGAACAGTATCCTCTATCTGAAAGTAATGGAGAGGGAAAAAGGTACACACATTCACAACTTGTATATGTTCTACCTGCATTCTGGTAAGTGGGTGGATCAGTTCTTGCGTCATCACATTCTACAATGCACCAGTTTCCAAGAAAATGAGAAGAGGAAATAGTTCAAAGGAGTGGGTGCAATAAAACAAAGTATTTCATATGATAAAATAAGAAGTCAAAAGCATGAAAAAAATGCTACTTATAATTTAAACCTGGAGGGTGTTGGCTTTCGAATAAAAAAATTACATATTCTTTCCTTCTGTAACACTGTTTAATGCATAAATAGCCAACCCATAGGAATTGCCTTCATGGAACAGAATTATATATTGCATAATTGGTCATCTTAAATGATAAGATGTTATATCATACTTCTGATTGTATATGCATCATTTCAAAGGGTGGAGTGTTCTGTCACAGTGGCATATGTAGTAAATAGCACATTGCCTGTAATATTTTACAAAACGCCAACACCTCTTCTTCTTGCCATTTTGGTACTGTGACAAGTCAAACTGGTTTATATATAAACAGAAATCCCAACATCTAGATATATCTTTATATTTGGAATGATCATTATGTTTGTTTGTACTTTAGATTTACCTTGAGAAAATGCAGATGAGGGTGGCAAAAGTTGTGCTTTTTTCTTTTTTTTTAAAAGATAACTAAAAAGGAACTATGTGTATGTAGGTGAAGCCTGAAGCCCCTCAACATGTGTAGGTAAGAAACCTAGGTCGCATCTAGCTCACCGCTCATGCAGTTGAAAAAAGTAAATAAATAGAAAACACCCACACCATTAAAAAAAATGGTTTCTGCAGGGTGAGCGGGCTCTCACTATAATGTGCAAGTCACAACAATAGATGATGCCATCTCCCCAGTTTCTTTTTCTGGGTCCTGTAGCACTCCCTTTGTGGCCATTGGATAACCACAGGCACATCTTTGACGCATCTTGGGAACTTTGAAACTATTTTGTAACCTCTAAGATGCCATGAATGGGACGGGTGCTGTGGAAGATGTAACTCATGTGCTCATTTGCATGACTTGCAACATCAGTGGCACCCAATAGTCAAATAAGACTTCTGAGAATGGGGAAGTGTCAGCAGTAGAGATGGCAGTGGTGGGCTACGGCATTGAGGACCAAAGTTCAATCTGACAGCTCTGAAAAAGGGCCCACTCCCCCAGAACACCCCAAAGGTGATAAACTCTCCTCTAATTTTGACCCCTTAAATTAATAAGCAAGTCAAAAAGCACAGGTGTGATGATTCCATGTAGAGTCCAGGAAAGTTGGAAATCCACAGTATTCCTTAACATACACACTCTGCCATAGAAACCATAAAAGATGTGAGGAAGAGGCTCATTACTTGAACAATCTTTATGTAAAAAGTTCAGTAAAAACACCCATATCCACTTATATCAGAATGTGATATCACGGGGGCGTGGCTTGCCAATGGCGACGTGAGGACGTGAATCCTTGGAGCTCTGCATCTCCCGGCACCGGCCTAAGCTTTAGTGGACGTTATTCTCCCCCTCTCTGGATGTCTCGGGTGGCGGGGAGTCAGCTGTGCCTCCGGAGTTCTCGTCAGTCGGACCTGGCAGATTTTTTCCCCCCAGCGGGCGCCACGAGCCGATCGGAGGACACGCGCAATATGGCGGCTACCCGCTCCATGGCCGCAGGCCCCACTCCATCCAAGACCCGGAGTAAAGTGACGGCGCCGCCCGTGGATGTGACGGGTTGGCCCGGCGACCGGCAACTGTCGCCGATCCCCTTACCGGAACTCTCCCTGCCCGAAACGGGTGCCCGCCCTGGGATTGAGGTAGGTGAAGGGGGAGACTGGAGGGATATTCTCCCGCGCCTCACTACTTAGGGGGACCTGGAGGACATGGCTGCACGGATAGTGGCAGCCCTCCGGCAAGAGGTCCAAGACATCGGACACAGAGTGACGGCCCTAGATGGCAGGGTGGCTATAGTGGAGGACTCTACTGCTTCACTCACACAGCGGGTGGCAGCCCTGGAGACAGCACACTCAGACATGGGCACACAAATTACAGCAGCTTTCCTCCACCTGGATGATGGTGAGAACCGCAATAGGCGGAACAACCTACACCTGCGGGGCATCCCTGAAGCCACAATGGGCCGGGATCTTCGCACCACAGTCTTGGCCATCCTCAATCAATATCTGGATAAGCCCCCAACATCCGAGATGGAATTGGATCGTGTGCATCGTGTCATGGGTGCCCGTGCTACAACTCAGACCAATCTTCGACCCAGGGATGTGTTGTGTAGAGTACACTTTTACTCAATCAAGGATGAGATTTTGCTGCGCGCTTGGCATAAGGGGCCATTGGATTTTGATGGAGCTCAGATCCAAATTATGCCGGACCTTTCTAGGGACACCCTACGTATGCGCAGAGCCTTGCGGCCTTTATTGGAAATCATCCGCTCTGTAGATGCTTCCTACAGATGGGGCCACCCATTTCATCTCATCGTGCGAAAGGGCGACTCATCCTTCACTCTACATCGTCCTTTACAGCTGCCAGATCTGTTTGCCTTTCTGGATACAGAGGAAATACCGATACCGAATTGTCTCAACTTCTCAGACGACCGCCCACCCTCGGCCAGCTTCCCAATGGGCGCGTCCAGAAGGGGGAGATCCCGCAATCGAGCCACCAGGGGGCCTGTACCTGGCCCGTCCCATGGCAGGAGTGAGGCTTGATGATCCAGCCTGCAGGAGTGTACACAGATGCCTCAGGTTGACCACACTTGCGCAGTGTAATATCACTTCTGCGCTCCCAACACTTCCATACTCTACAATGCTTAGACCATTATGCCAGCAAGATCCTGCAGTCATGTACTGCCACCTCCATGTACACTGCATGTGCAGGATCTTGTCACTATATTGCTGACATTACGGCGGTGGTATACAGCACATGAAGGGAATCTCATCACATCTGCTGAATGTGTGGTGTCAGAAACTCAGCAGCGAGACCCCACTCATGGGTGGTAGTGACATGTACACTATGCTGTATGGTGATACTGCACATACAGAAAGTGAGGGTAAACACACATTACTGCAAATGAGTGGGGCATATTGCTTTCATTAAAGCTTGAGGGAGACCAGCGCACATGTAGTGCAGAGGAGGAGGCCTCTACACCCCTATTACCTTCTACCACCCAGTACCGCTCTGTTATTGCCCTTTACTACACTCCTATTAACCCTGTAGCCACTTACTGCCCCTCTTACACCCACCTTCTAGCTCCTTTGACTGCAACTACAACACCCCCCTATTGCTCCTCTACCACCCTTTTACCAAATGCCGCTGCACCCATGCACTTCTCCAATGAATACTACTGCACTCACACACCTCTCCTCCAAACACTGTTACACCTGCGCTTTTTTTCAATGAGCGTTGCTATAGCAGTGCACTTCTGCACTTAACACCAGATATCGGCACCATTCTCCCACACCACATGCACTTACTGTTCCCACCTCAACCTAACCACTGAACCATCACATTCTAAAACTATTCATCCCCACACAGCTACCTCCTCATGTATCACTTCCCCCTCCCCTTTTAGATTGTAATCCCCCAGGGACAGGGCCCTCCTTACCATCTTGTCTTGAATTGTATTGTGATTGTAATGTCTTCCTTACATTGTAAAGCGCTGCGCAAACTGTTGGCGCTGTATAAATACTATGTAATAATAATAATAATACTACTGTTACTTTACCCAATTCCCACTCCTGCAGCCGCTATCCACTGCAAATGGCATATATTCCCGCTCTAGCCACAACTACAACCAACATGTTATCTTGCACTCTTATTGTACACTCTTGCACTTGCCGCCACTGCCCCCAACTCACACTCTTACACTGCCCATAACTGCACGCGCTGTGTGTGCATCCTTTCGCTTGCCACCAACGTACCCAACATGCCCTCTTGTATTTGCTGGCACTGCATCCGATGCTCACTCTTTCACTCACTGCCACTGCACCCGACATACAGTTCAGGATTCAGCCTGTCCAGTGAATGGGCACACTTTTGCTAGTAAGATATACCAGAATACTGCAAGACTTTTTGATCATTACAGGCTTTAAATAAATGTAATTTTTCTTTTAGAATTTGAACTCTTAAAGGTTACTGCATTTTAATCTGCAGTAACTGTCACTATACCTGTACCTGTTTTCTTTAGTTTCCAGTTTTGTCACTGAAAAGCTATTTTGCCAGTGGTGTGGAAAGAACCCTGTGTTGTAATTAACTAATGTAGACAGGTTGTCTTTGTTTTCTTTGCTTTTGTCTAGCCAGGCAGCAGCTGTTCATTGCAGTGTACTCTCAAAAGCAATTGTTTTAATCGGACATTTTATGGATGGATGTATGTTATGTGGATCTTAGTAGCATAAAAATGAATATGAATAAGTCCTCAAAGTAAAGGATAATCGTTTATAACAATAAAAGAAAGAAATCCATGTATTACATTCTTCTGAAAGTCAGATTGTGAAAATCACCCACATCCTTTTAGTTTGATTGGTTTAGAAGGGTGTAACATGAAAAACTAAATATAGAGAAGCCAAACACTGAAAAGCATTGAATCTGATAAATATGCAACCTTGGTTACTACATGTGTGCAAATTAGCAAACTGACATCAGACAGTAAATGGTGCAAGACCAAGCCAACTACCATATATCCACTTAAAATGCACATATGTATTATACTACAACCAGTTACTCTTTAACCTAAGATTAACAATACGTTTTTTCTTTTTCCTTCAAGAGAGCAGTGGCTGTAACCTGTGGTTCCCCATGGTCATATGAATTGTCCATCATAGCTCCACTAGTGTCCATCATAGCTCCATAACATAGTTGCATAGTTAGTCAGGCTGAAAAAAGACACAAGTCCATTGAGTTCAACCCACACATTAGTGATAACATATTACTAACATCAATGCTACCATGATGAGCATCTGTGTGACATAAACCTGAGAGTAAAGCTAGCAGTGTCTCTTTCTCCAGCCAAACTTTGTGATACCCAAACTCCAACCAAAATGACAGTGCTCAGTGTATCCAGAGGGTGCTCGTAATGACCGCAACAGATGGTGCCATGCAAAATCAAGATAAGGAACAGTCACCAGCACTCCAATAAATTAATTTGACTTACTTATTGTAAAATCTTAATCACATAGGTCAAATAGTCAATGTATCGGGTCCTGATAGGGTCTTGATTACATTCCTGATTGCATCCATATTGGAACGGTTGGTACTCATATTAAGCCCTGTTAATGGATGCAGCCCGGTCAGGAAGTGAGGGGAGTTTTCTCCCATAGGATTACAGCCATATAAAAAATAAATTCTTGGCAGAGTGGTGAGAAGCACTGTTATGATTTTATTTGTGTTCTATTTTTATACTCTCTTATTGTCAGGATCCAGAGCACCCCCAGGTGGCGCTGGAGCCAAGTCCTGCAGTTCCTGTGCTCGCCAGCGGGTGTCTCCAGCAGCCAGGAACTGCCAGGAACCAGACCACCACTGGGTTGTGCTGGAAACCTTCAGCTCCAGTACTCACCTGCAGGTGTGCCCAGGCTGTGAGTGATCATCCCATCACCTGGTGCTTCCTGGGAGGGTATTTAGGCTTTCCCTGCAGTCAGGAAGCTGGCTCAGTATTGCGTCGCCTGCACCTGACTGACTCACATGTCCTGTGCCTTGGAACCTGAACCCTGCTGCCTGAACCCTGCTGCCTGAACCCTGCTGCCTATTTGCAAACCTGTCACTGACCCGGCTTGTTACCTGACCACTATTCTTGGATTCTGTTCCTGTACAGCGCTGCCCTCCTGTTAACGACCCGGCATGTTACCTGACCACTCTTCTTGAGGCCTGCTGTCTATCTGCAGTCCTGTTACCCCTCCTTGTTGCTGTTCCCACTGGCTGTAGGTGTGTTTGGTCCAACCAAGGTTTTGTTACTTCACTGCTAAACCTGATGGGGTTTGTAGTTTGTTTGTTGTGTAACAAATAAACCTTGTGCATAACCTCATCCAGTGTGGTCATATTAATTTGGTCACCCTGCGTGGGTACCTGTATGTGGTGTGAGGACGCCTGTGCATGGTACCCTGACACTTATGTCTTCAGGGAAGCCTATCCCACCTCAACCCAGCCACTGAACCATCACATTCTCAAATAATTCATCCCCTCACAGCTACCTCCTCCATGTATCATTTCCACCTCCTCTTTTAGATTGTAAGCCCTCAGGGGCAGGGCCCTCCTTACCATCTTGTCTTGAATTGTATTGTGATTGTAATGTCTTCCTTACATTGTAAAGCGATGCGCAAACTGTTGGCGCTATATAAATTCTATGTAGTAGTAGTAGTAGTAGTAGTAAACTCGATGGGTGCTTTTTACTTTATGTCTAAGGTTACCAATCTTTCCGGGTCTAGCATGCAAGATGGGGGCAGCAGTGGAAGCTCTAAATACTCCTTGTGGACCTCTTCTTAAAACGGTAAGGATAAACAAAAGAAAGTGGCGGTTCGGCTGGAGAAATTCGCTAGAGGATCATCTACTGGTACAGACTCTCCTCGATTGTCTCAAGATCTGCAGAGTGTGGATGTGATGGGTGAAGTTTCTGATGCTAAGTGGGTGCAGTTGGGGGGACTGTGGATACATCTGGGAGGCAGCTACCTATGTTACAACTTAATACCTCTGAAAAACCCACTTTTAAAGATGTCTTGTCAGCAGTACAACTTTGCAAAACCCTCCCTGAAGGGGGGGTGCATTATTAAGTGTGCAGGGGGTGGGGATTGGAAAGGGGGGAGTGTATTATTATGTGTGCGGGGGGGGATTGGAATGGAGGTAGTGTAATATTTTATATGTGCAGGGGGGCTTGGAAAGGGGTGGGGTGTATTATTTTATTTGTGATGGGGAGTTATATTTTTCTGTTCTTGTGTAGATTAGGCCCCATTCTCATCTATAGTTCAGGTGTGATTAGGGATTCCTGTGTCACAAACTTGCGTTTTCCTGCACAGGAATCCCTAATCTGGCATTTACAAGCGGCAACTGTCACTTATTCAAGTTAATGATCAGGTGACAGTTGCTGCATGCACGCCTGCATACCGCATGTAATCGTATGCGACCTGATTACATGCAGTTACAAAAACAATCACTATCACTGGATATATGATTGTGTATCCAGGGAGAGTGATTGATTCCTAATTGTATGTAATACTTTCACATATGATTACATGCAGTGTGCAGGCTTTTACATGCAGCGGCTGTCACCCGATCATTAACTTGAATAGGTGACAGTTGCCACTTGTAACATGTGCAGACATTAACACTGGTACTGTATATAGTAGCGGCGCCCGAGTAGACTCTTGATGATGTAACTACCCTGTGCATACTGACCTTAAAACTGCTATGCAAAACTTACAGCCAGTTCTCTTAGGCTTGAAGATATAGAAAACAGATCAAGGAGTAACAATATCAGAATGGTTGGCATGCTTGAGCGAGCACATAGTCCCTGTAGGCTCCGCTCCGCCAGGTAATCCCCCAAGGCCCTTCTTGATCCGAGTCTTTAACTATAGCGATAAGGAAGTGATCTTCTGTAAAGCTCGGGAATTTGGGAGATCTATTTATGGCTGGGTCTAGAGTGATGTTGTTTCCAGATTTTTCGCATGAGGGCCAGAAGAAGAGGGCTCAGTTTCAAGAGGTTAGGAAGCAATTGGGGCAATTAAAAATACAATATTCTATGCTTTATTCTGCAAAACTGCACATAATTGATAATGGAGAGACTGTCTTCTTTGAATCACCCTCGGCAGCCTCTGTTTGGTTGGATGAGCATCCTCATAGACGTACAGAAGCCTAAAATTAGGTGGAAGTGGAAATCACTTGTATTATAGCAGAGGAGCGTATAACTGTGACAATGGTCCTAATGCACCGTGCACTGGAATGAAAAATGTGTGCACAGTTGAGAATAATGTCATTAAACCAATCTAGCTCCTATGTGGAATTTGTTTTTATGGGACATATATTGGACTTTTGTATTCATGTTGGAGCAATATTTGTGTAATGTGTATTGTCTAGGTGTTTTTTTTTTCCTCAAGGACAGGTCTGGAATATTTACTGAATATTTTAATGGATGATGTATATCCTCTATGTGAAGGACCGGTATAGGCAACAGAATCAGCCTGTTAGGCTGTGTAGGTATCTGTGTCATTAGTATGCTATTTTCTGTAACTACATATGAATAGGCGTAGGATTTCAATAATATTGTGAAATGGCATGCAGTGTTTTCCTCCATTCTGTCTCCTAATCCATCTGTGATATGTTTGCAAGAAACTCATGTTATAAGGGACAATGTAAAATGGTTAGAATGTACATTTACTCAATACTGTATACAACTAATTCTTGTTGTTCTACATATTCCAGAGGGGTTTCAGTACTGGTTCATAAAGGTATAGCCTTCTCCTGTATACAGTCCCTTTGTGGCAAAGCAGGTCGATATGTGTTTCTTCACTGTAAATTATGCGAACTGGAATGTATTCTGGTTAATGTTTACATTCCCCCTCCCTATTCTAGTGACGTTCTCTTGAAACTGGTAGCTTTTGTTAAGAATAAATTACCTATTAATATTTTGGTGGTGGGGGATTTCAATAATTGCATTAATTTTCTACTTGATAAATGTCCTATTCCTATGCACCAGGGTTCCACTGGGGCTACTCCTTTTTATGATTTTTGTAAGGAAATTGGTTTATATGATGTATGGCATTTATTACACCCAGTTAAGTATCAGTTTACATGTTTTTCTAAGACACACAACACGTTATCTCAGATAGATTTATGTTTAATGTCGGTGAGGTACAGCCCAGAGCACTTTCTAATCACTCACTAATAGTCACTATTGTTGGAGGTGAAGGGTATTTTCACTAATCACCATGGAAATTGAATCCATGTTGGTTTTCTTTGCTAACAGGCTTCATTGGAAAACGAGATATCATTCTTCCTTAGTATTAAGGCATCCTCTGCTTCACAAGGGATTATATGGGATTCGCTGAAAGCGAGGGCTGTTTTTTCAGCAGATCAGTACTGTGAAAAAGCAAGGGAGGAAGAAGCACGCAGTGCCTTGGTTAGGTTAGAAACTCAATTTGTGTTAAAGCCAAATGAAAATACATGCTATGCATGGCATAGAGCCCAGGAACATTTAAAGTATATGGTTACAAAAAGCTAAAACTAAATATTTTTTTAGTAATCAAAGGTGTTGGGAGGAAGGAGAAAATACTGAAAAGGCTGTTTACGCAATTGTCACGCGCACAAAACTCTGTTGTTTTAAAAGATCCTAGGGGTTAAGTTCACACTCAGTCAGATAAGATTCTTTCTACTTTTAAATATTTTTTTGAAACTCTGTATGTCTGTAAGGCAACGTATTCAAGGGAAGATATTATGCATTATGTAGATGACATTGTGTGTACTACACTGTCCCACAAGTAGATAAGTACACTCTTGAAAGCACAGGTTACTTTGAATGAGTTGGAATTTGTGGTGGCAAGCTTCCCAAATGTGAAAGCCATTTTGGCTTTCCCATTTGGGAAAGAAGTGTAGATGGGTGGCTTAGATGGGTTTCTGATAGGAGTCTATAAACGTTCTGGTCGCATTCCTTTAACCACTTTGTTACAAACCTTTAATGAGGCCTTAAGAACAGGGGGCCTACCAGAATCTATGTTTATAGCAACAATTGTAGTGTTACATTTGAAACGAAAAGATCCACTGTTACCTGAATCATATAGACCTATTGGATACAGATAATAAAATCCTTGCAAATGTATTAGCTAATAGACAATCAAAGGTCATTCACACTATAATACATCCAGATCAGGGTGAATTTACGTCTAATAAGTCAACAATGGACAATGTGCGCAGTTTTCCTCACTATGCAAGTTCCTGTGGATCAGACAGGAAATAGAGCCTTATTGTCTCTTGGTATAGCTAAGGCCTTTGATAGTGTAGAATGGGATTACCTTTGGGCGATACTTTCGGTTTGTCCCCTGCATTTCGGTTAGGCCCCCGGTTTATTTCATACATCCAACTTTTGTATGTTAGACCATTACTGAAATTTCTGGTGAATAATTCCTCGGTTTTTTAACTATCGAGGAGAACTAGACAGGGATGCCCCCTATCCCCTCTTTTATCCCCTCTAGCTATAGAGCCGTTAGGTATCTTAATAAGGAGATACCCTAAGGTAGTAGGATTTAGGCGAGGAAAAGAGGAGGATAAAATAGTATTATATGTAGGGATGCACCGATATATCGGCCGCCGAAACATATCGGCCGAAAATGGCACTTTTGGCTAAATGCCGAAAGTGGCATTTTTCTGCCGATACATTGGCACATCTCTGCTTTCTTTCCTCTCCGCTGGGCGGGAGGAGAGAAACTGTGATAGCTGGCCGATTGCTGCGGGAGGAGAGCGCTGTGAGCGGCCGGCATCTCCTTCCACACCGCTCAGCCTCCTATCACAGTCCGGCAGAGCGGTGTGTGGGTGGAGACAGCCCGCGCTGTCACAGAAGGCTGAGCTCTCCTCCCACACCGCTCGCTCAGCCTCCTGTGACAGCATGTCAGAGAGGAGAGCAAGGTACACACACTCAGCAATCAGTGATCGCTGAGTGTTTGTAGATAATTGAGGACAGGGCCGCCGTCAGCAGCAGCGGTGGAGGCCTGGCTCTAGCAGCACGGGGCCCCAGCAGTGCCGCTCCAGCGGCTTAGAGACAAGCTGGGGCCCCTTCAGCGACGCTGCTCTGAAGGCTGATAGGCGGAAGTGACGCCACGTTAGTGAGGTCACTTCCGTTTAGTCCAGTGGCCGGGTCGGGAGATGAGGCATTGTGTGCAGGTTAGTGGCGGATCCCCAATCCCCCCTCCTCAGAGCCGTTCCCTGGCTCTCCCTCTACAGCTGTCACAGACTTTATTACGGTTCAGTGTAAAAAACCGGCACAGTACAAGTACTGTGCCGTTTTTTTTACACTGAACTGCAGTAAACTCTAAAAACCTGGCGGTGCGGAGAGGGACAGGGCGGGGGGGCCCGGCCTTAGGCTGTGTAAGGGGCCCTGACATTTCTGAAGGCTGCCCTGATTGAGGATATGGTATGTTAACTATATCCTCTAATTATGAATGAATGGGGGTGATATACATCACCTTCTGTTCATTCATAGTTGTATTTATAGTAAACATACTATGTCCTCATGTTATCAATGAACAGGAACACTCATAGAGGTTCATTGTTGACTATTTTATATATTTGGGAATTCAGATTTAAGGCAAATATTGTAGACTATTTGGAAGATAATCTATAGTCACTTCTTCAGAAGTTCCAGAAGCAATGTAATATATGGTGTAGACTTCCTTTATTACCGGTAGGCAGGCTCAATCTTATTAAGATGATATGGATGCCGCAGCTCTCTTACGTACTGTATAATTCCCAAAGTTGGATCCCCAATGTTAGGAGGGTGAATATAATTTTTTGAGGTTCGATTTGGTAGAAGAAACAATCACATTTAAAACTGGAAGCATGACAGTACCTGAAGGGGCAAGGGGGACTAGCACTCCCCAATCCATTGATATATTTTCTTGCAGTACAGCTACGGCATCTAGATGGGGACATAAAGAGCATTGTTCGGAGACGTATGCCATAATTCGGGGTTAGTTCACACCATAAGCAGTGCGTTCCGGGCCGATTCTGGCCGGAATGCACTGCATTGCATTGCGGCCGGCTCACTTTTTTGCCGGGCAGGAGGGGGCGTGACGGGCCATTAAAGTGAATGGCACCGTAGCCACGTCCTCCGGCTGCAATGCGATCGCCGGCACAGGATCGCAAGGCACATTGTGCCTGCAGTGTGGTTCGGTTCGATCAAAATAGCGCTTGCAGCATTTTGATTGCACCGGACCGCACTGCAGGCACAATGTGCCTTGCGATCCCATGCGGGCGATCGCATCGCAGCTGGAGGGCGTGGCTATGGTGCCATTCACTTAAATGGCCCGCCACGCCCCCTCCAGCCCTACGAAATAGTGAGCCGGCCGCAATGCGATGCAGTGGTGCGTTCCGGGCGGAATCGGGCCGGAACGCACTGCATATGATGTGAACGTACCCTAAGTCTTTGTTTAAGGATCTCCTTATGTCTTTGGAAACGACCTTATACTCAAAGGAGTTTTCCTCTATACCTACTATACAAATAATAGGAAAAGTGTGGAGATCGATTAAATGTTTGTTGGGCATATCCTTGTTTACAGTATATACCCCGTTATGGGGAGATTATTTATTATATGAGGTGCGGAAACGTCATGGTTTTGGTGAGTGTCAACAAGCTGGGATCTTAACTTTATCACGTTTATGATCATGGTATGTTACAATCATTCCAATATCTACAATACATATTTGATGTCCAATTCTCAGTTCTATAGATATTTACAATTGAGACATGCTCTTGCTATTCATCCGGGGATAGATAATGTGCCCATTAGCTCAAATAAGGTTATAGATACTGTGGCAGTGTGTGGCAATGCCACGGAGCTGGCAACACGGTCACCCAGGACTCTCAGCCAGAAGGGCTGAGAGGTTCCAGAATGCAAATAGTTCTGCAGGGAAGAAGCTGGCCTTTCAGTTTCTTCCAGTTTTTCCGGATTGTAGCTGGGATCTTGATCTCTGGAGATTTCTAAGTTCAGGGTGGGATGAAATCTCCAGTCCTGAGGTCAGCTGTTGCCAGTCATCAGGTGGCTGACAGCAGCCTCATTAAGAGCCGGATCAGGTGTGGATCTGCAGACGTGGTGCTACTGATGCAGTGCGTTTTTTCGCGTTTTTGATGCATTCCAGTTTAAAAGAATATTTTTTTTTTTTTTTGCTTGAGTGGGGCTGTCAGTATGTTAGCTGCAGTGCAGTGCATTTTTGACGCGTTTTGCGCTTCCGGTCCGTTTCCTGACCGTACAAAATGTGACATGCAGTATTTTTTCTGTTGTAACCTGAACGGACTGCGCACGTGAGAACTGTAGCCCATAAAACACATAGGGATACATTGGGATGCATTTTTAGTGCAGGAGAGTACACATCAGGTCAGCACAGAAAACGGACGTCGTGTGAACAGGCCCTAAGGCACAAAAGGGTGAAGAGTTTGGAGAAGGCAGGAGAATTGAACAATCTAGGACAACATAGCTGAACTGGAAAGTGATCTGAATTGGATAATTTTTCCAAATCAGCGATGTTGTCCTAGATTGTTCACTTCTCCTGTCTTCTCCAAACTCTTCACACTATTGTGAATAGACCTGTAGATGTTCTCTGACTGGATAAAGGGTGCTTGCTATGATGGCATTTTTGGCCGTTTTCCAGACGAATTTTCGTTATTCGGAGATTCAGACGTATCCGAATTTCTGAATAACAGAAATGACGTATGAAAACGAATCAGAATTTCCGAGACCGAAATTTCGGATGAAAATCGTTAGCTCTAGTCTATACGAATGTTCGTTTGTTGACAAATTTTCGTTGCAGCAAAGTGCCATTAAAAAAAAATATATATATATATGTCAGCGTTGCAATGAAACGAATACGAAAACGAACATTCGTACAGACTACGAATTTCGTCCGAATCCCAAAACGAATTGACTTTTGCACCCGTATTCCGAAAAACTAACGCAAAATCTGAATCGAATCAAAATTAAACAAATTTTTTGCCGGTGCACATGTATAATTGGAAATAAATATTTATTTCCTATACTCCTCAACACCATCTAGTGGCCATAATGCAGCATTACATCACAATATATTCCACCTAAAAAGAAAATATATTAGGAACGTTCCTTTTTTTAACCATTATTATTCGCACAAAATTTACGTTCACATATATTCCGAGGGTGAATAGCCCTGCAAATTGTTTATTAGTAGACCCCCATAATCTAATTTTAAAACAACCTTAACTGAGTTGAAAAGTCATACTGCTGCTGCCAGAGTAGTACTTCTACAAACTGAACCTTCTTCCTCTCATTTACCAGTCAGATTTGTAACTGCCCAGAAAGTTATAAACTGATTTCTGGCTGTGGAGAAATAACTCTAAGTACTTTCTAAGTCAGGGCTGGCAAATCCCAGGAGCAGGGAGCCAATGTGCCTTAAAAATGACAGCTGGCTCCTAACATTTGGGGGGTTTCTCCAGTTGTTTCAATGCTGGGTCATGGACTGGACAGACTGGCTCCTGAATTGCGTAATAACTTGTCCACTTCTTTTCTAAGTACTGTGTATATCAGACCTTTGTGTTTATAGCACACATCCTTTAACTGTTTTGTTATTAACATTTCTCTTTTGTTTCCTGTAAACTTTGTATGACCTATATAATCCAAACCATTGTATATCATATTGTTCTTTTTTTATATTTTATAAATCTTGTTTAGTTGTTTTGCAGCCATAACAATCTTACAGCGAAGCAATACTTACCAGCGTTGCAACATCCACAATCTCCCTCACTGCACCAACATCTTCTACCTGGCTTCTTCAAAGTTTTGCACCTGTGGCCATCTTGATTGGCTGTTCTTGGTTGATGTAGCTCCTGCACATTTTTTTTTGCTTTTACTTGTGTTAGGGTTTCTTGGATTCTTAAGGGTTATACACTCACTGGCCACTTTACTAGGCACCCCTGTTCAACTGCTCCTTAATGCAAATATCTATTCAGCCAATCACATGGCAGCAACTCAATGCATTTAGGCATGTAGACATGGTCAAGACGATCTGCTGAAGTTCAAACTGAGCGTCAGGCAGGGGAAGAAAGGTGATTGAAGTGACTTTGAACGTGGCATGGTTGTTGGTGCCAGACGGGCTGGTCTGAGTATTTCAGAAACTGCTGATCTTCTGGGATTTTCACGCAGCATATCGCGCCATGTCACAATGCTAAAATATTCTCAAACTGGTTTCTTGAACATGACAATGAGTTCACTGTACTAAAATGGCCTCCGCAGTCACCAGATCTCAATCTAACAGAGCACCTTTGGCATTTGGTGAAATGGGAGATTCACATCATGGATGTGCAGGCAACAAATCTGCAGCAACTGTGTGATGCTGTCATGTTTATATGGACCAAACTCTCTAACAAATGTTTCCAGCACTTTCTTCTATGCCATGAAGAATTATGGCAGTTCTTAAGACAAAAGTGGGTATTAGCAAGGTGTACTTAATAAAGTGGCCAGTGAGTGTAATTTCTACTTGCTTTTCCTTCTTTGTAATGTTAGGAGGGGTTGTGAGGTGTGAGGGGTTTGTCCATTATAATTTGTAAAGTAGATTTGAACACTGCCTGTCCTAACAAAGAGTTAAAGGATTACAACCGTGGTTCCTGCATTGCATGTTAATGAGAGAAACGCAATCCTTACATTTCAGTTGTAAGTATTTTAGGACAAATCAATGTGTGCTTAGAAAAACCTGGATTCAGCCATGTTGCCTGCTACAACAAAACATCTAAAAGGTAAGAAATATATTTTTTTAATTATTATTTTTCTTTATGCTGTGTGAATAGGAACACATAAGAAACATAGAGGAGTTTTCTTAAATTTGATTGCAAAAGTGTAAATACACTTTAAGCATCAAGTTTCATCTTTATTGACACACAGTGTCCCTTCATCAGGCAAAGTGTCATCCACCAGTTGTTGCAGCACCCGACTAACAATGGGGTATATCAGTATGGTATGCAAAGGAGGTATAACCACACCTGAAGTTGCATTCTGCTGTCTGACAGGCAAAGATCTTCCAAGGCACTAGGGAGTTGTATGCCTCTTCATATTTTTAGGATATGTATAACCAAAAAATGAAAAACATTGCTGTAGGCACTATACCGTGTCTAGAGTTCAGCAATAGTATTAAGATAATTTATCATTATATTTTGAGGTAAGTTTCTTATACATAATACTTACATTATAAGACAAAGATGAAAACTTTATAATTGGCACCCTGATGATACCTTATGCCGACAGTGTATGGATTCTTTATGCTACTGAATAACTTCAAACACATATTAACAAAAATGTAGGTTTAGTTTAATAAATTGTATTGAGATTGTAGTCTATCTATCAGGGAGCTAGCTTGGAGGGATGGCTACTTTACAACACACTCAGGGGGAACAAAAGTAGCCACCCTCCGGAAGGAAGGATAGTGTCCGCACCAATTTAGAGATGATTTGAGGATCTACAGCCGAGTGATACACAAATAAGGTACATTTTTGTTAGTAGGGGACTTGAATGCATTTTTAAGGTTTAACTTCCGAGTTTGGTGTCACTTTAAACCTTTTCTGTGCTGCTACTCATTAGATGGTGACCAATAAGGCATGCATGACCTGACTGTCAAACTTAGAAACTTAAAATCTCAGCAGATAGACTGACATGTTTGTGCCTAGCGAGAGCGGGAAGAACTCTAGGGAATTACTTTCTCCAAGCAGGCCTAGAGAGGGAGTGTCACCAAGGATAACAGCGGTGCCAACAAACATAGGAATGTACCGTAATCTGAACATAAATGGATGGAAGGGGCAAAAATTGTATAACGTCTGTTAATTCAACATTGGTAAAGCGACAGAATAAAAGAAAGTCAACCTTAAAGGGTAGCTGCTTCCAAAAGTGTATATGTAGGACTCCAGTGAGCTCTACGAAAAACACTTTTTCAAAGGACTTTAATACATGGCAATAAACACATGCATAACATATAGTATTGCTAGGAATTATATTTACAGCAGCAGATTTCAGACAGCAAGACGTATTTTATGGATTTCTGTACACAGACATATGTCTTCTCAACACATCAATGAGCTATTACTCATTCATGAATCAATACGTTTCTGGGAATCCCGACAGTTGAAAAATCAACCAAAGCCGGCTTCTTGGTTGGAAACAGACACCTAGGGGAAAGCTCTATATTAGATGATGATATGAATTCTGCATTGATGACTCATTCTAGTTCACTGACAATTTCGCTTTGGGAGTACTAAATGGGTACTCCAAGTCATCAGACATTAGCTGTATACAAATATTTGTAAACCTCTCAAGGGGGTAGATAAAAAAAGAAATTCACAAATGATTTGTTTTAACGCTTTCAGAAGCACAAATATCTCGCCACTATAGGAGCACATCTTTTTTTCACATCATCTCTGTCATTTAGTTTTCTACCTGAGATTATTTTATTTAAAAGGATTGTTTTGTGATAAAGAATACAGAGTTTAACTCTAATTGTTAATTGATATAGATCTCTGGTGCCCAACCAAGGGTTCAAGAGCCGCATGTGCCTTTGATACTTGTTGTATGGCCCTCAGACCCAATCAGTTAGGGATTGGGATTGGGAGCATTGATCTGTTAAGAGGTAATAGCAGCGCTACCTACTAGCCTCATGTAACATGTCCCCAGTCTTTCACTGTCTTCTGAAGCATGTCTCCGGTCTTTAACCCCACCTATAGCATGTCTACTGTCTCTGACCATCATTTCCTCTAGTATGTCTCCAGTCCCTGAAAGTTCTCTCTGGCATTACATATTGAGCATTATGCGCTGCCCTTTGGTAATGTCAGTGGCCACAGTTGAGGCAGCCCATAGTTTCTACATTGACACGTTCTATTGATTAGCACTGTCTGCATAAGATTCCTGCTGTTTCCTCTGTAAAATTAATTTTTAACAGTCTTTGTATTTCATTGAAAATTACAGGAACACAACAGTAATATTGATAAGCGGGGGGATAGCTAGAGAGGGCTAAAATGATCAGGTAAAGCAGGGTGCACCTGAAACACCTATTGAGGAAGTATTGCTGACAGAAGCAGATCAAGCTATAACTTTCATAACCCTTAATAATCATTTATATACATCCCCTTTCAGCAAGCATGTGGCCCATACAGTTTGGTAATCTCCATTACCAGTTTATTTTTCATGTAACAACTAAATGTTATAGGTTCATAAATGTAAAAAAACAATGAATAGAAATAATAATGGTTATATTTGATCAATATTTATTTTCTGCACATATCACACTTTTGTGTTTGTTAGCTGTTTCTAGCTAATAAAGAAAGGGCGTATTCATCTGTCAAATGTTCAGTATACTGTATAGAATCATATTTTATGCTGACATTTAGGTTCAATTCGGTAAGAAGAGA
Organism: Nanorana parkeri; assembly: GCF_000935625.1. Taxonomy (NCBI): domain Eukaryota; kingdom Metazoa; phylum Chordata; class Amphibia; order Anura; family Dicroglossidae; genus Nanorana; species Nanorana parkeri. Next base: position 895,055 of record NW_017306837.1, read on the forward strand.
CTCCATAAAATTGTGAAAAAGAAAAGCTGCTCATAGAGATTGGATGGCGGTCATGTACGCATACACAATAAAACCACCAAACAATCTTTCTTTTACCGGATTGTAAAAATAGATATGTGCACTGGTATGGCATGTCTGTAAGCTCTGCAGACTCTCTATTACTACTAATTTCTCTCTTTACTCAAAGGTAATAATATGCTATCACCTGGAACAATTTAAAAGCAAGCCAAAAGACTTTTACTCCTAAATTTATTTGCTGGTATTGTCTTCTAAGGACACATTGTGACTCGATTTTAGTCAATATATGTGCAATAGGAACAGTGAAGCCACTTTAGACACCAAATGTCTGCAAGTACAGCCTCCCTTATGAAGTGAAAGTCAGATACACAGCTTTGACCTAATGTACTATCCCCCGATTTACTGCATGAGAATGAAGGTTCTAGCTGGGCTTCTGGACATCCACCAGGCCCTAAGCTCCTGCCTAGTTTGCCTTGGCTCTGGCCCTGGCATCATATCCCGCAATGGCTCCAGGTGGGCCATCTAAGCTAAACATGCTAAAAGAAAGGGGTCTGATATAGTAGCAAACCACAACAAAGGGTGGAAGAGCTATTTAGGAGTGGTAAACAAAACCCCCTAAAGAAATAAATTCTATAGGCACTTGTTAGTATCCCAAGTAGAGGCTTGTCTGGCAGCTAACAACCTGACTACTGTAAAATGGTATTACTGTGAAAGCTAGGATAAACTAGCAGTGAAAAGTGAACTAATATGTTGAAAATCTGTTTATGGAATTTTGTATCAGGTAAGTACCTAGAATAAGCGTATAGATACTATGTGTATGTTTAAGAAGGGTATATTGACATTACAAGAAATGAGATATCATAAAAGGAATAATAGAAAAGAAAGAAATCAAGAATATTTAATAGCTGTGACCTCGAAAAGTTGTGTGTATTCTAAGTTATTCTGTGAAATGCTTTGTCATCAGTTTCCCTTAGGATATGTAAAATCAGAATAAGGAGTACATTAAGAAAATTATACCATCATAGGAGGGAGAACATATCTATGTCTACATGCTGGAGAAGATGTAAAAAAGGGAACTAGGCAGTACTTGAGATAAGTATAGGGGATCTCAGTAGTTAAAAAAAAAAACCAGCAACATTCTCTGCACGAGAAGAGTGCAGAGATTATGATAGGGGACAGTATGTGCAGGAGAAGAGTAGGGTATATAATAGCAGTCTGTGCCAGATGCAATTGCTCCCCTTATTTGATTAAATGGGAACCAAGATTGCAAGCTTCAAATAGCCTCTTAAGTTTTAAGAGATTAAGGCTATACTGTATAGTAAAGCATAAAGAATGTCACAAGTACATTAGAACCCTTCATAACATTACATTAGTCATTACTAAAGTCATCAAAACCATAATTCTGTACCAGCTTTATGAACTATGAATAATTGCACTCAAAATGTAAGGTTTGTTAATCAAAATTAGGGATGAGTATAGGGTTCAGGTCGGCCATGAGTTCCACTTAAACCAAGTTGTTTGCATTTCATTAAACTGACGAACTAATAGGACTGTTCATGTTTCTAGCAGCCATTTGACAGCAATGCAATTCCTGGCCTCTAAACTGTGGTCAGGTGGCTTAGAATGGCCAATTGTGAGAGTTTACTTATGTGCCAGCCCCTCCCTTTAAAAGTCAGGGTTCCCAGCTGTCTTTTTTCAATGCATGTTAGGGAAGAGATGGAGTAGTTAGAGAAATATTGCAGACTGTATAGACAGTCCTGTAGCAGATTAGTAAGAGATTACATGATGTTTTCAATTGTCAATACTTCCACTGAGTCACAGACACACTGGGGTTGATTTACTAACCTTATAAACACACCACGAACATGTATACACCTCTGTAGTGTGTTCCCTCCAAGCATGATCTATGGGTGGAATCTAAACACCTTTGTAGTGTGTACACACCCAGCAGGTGTGTTGTGCAAAGCCAAGCATGAATTGCAAGGTGATGTTGTGTAAATTAGCTCTATGTTGTGTTGCTTGCGTTGATGAATGCAGGAATGTAAATGCATGAGCTAACCATTTCTGTCTAAACTGTGAAGCAGCATTATATATGCATCATGTGCATGATTTTTCCATATATGTGTCACGTACCTTAGATGGAGCCTGAGATGACGAGGGCGGCCTCTCTTGCTGCTCCAGTCCAAACACCTCTGGATAGTAGGCACAGGTGCGTGAGGACCAGGAGGGGCACAAGTGCCGGTGAGTTGCGACTCCTGTCGAAGCTGCTTACTGGTAGCTGAGGTTTCTGAGCAGGGTGCAGGTTGGTAAGATGATCCTAGAAGCAAGGTAACACCAGCTGGGTCAACAACAATCTGGTAGCGAAGTACAAAATCAGAAGACAGGACTTAGTCAGAAGCGAGCCGGGTCTGTAACTAGCAGGCAGCGTGGTATCCAGGGAGCAGGCAGAAGAGAAGTCAAAGACGAGCCGAGGTCAGGAACACAGAGCAGGAGCAAGGTCAAGCAGGCCGGATTCAGTAACAGGAGAAACAGTAAGTAACAGGATCCAGGAACACGGTATAAGCTGAAGATCAGTCAGCAAGGAGATCTGGGTGTCTCAGCCTTATATAGCCCTTTTTGGCGCCATCATTAGAACCGGGGGTGTGCACGTTCTAGCGTGCGCCGTGGCGTGCGTGCGCTGGCGTGTGTACGTTCTAGCGTGCGCCGTGGCGCGCGTGCGCTGGCGTGTGTACGTTCTAGCGTGCGCCGTGGCATGCGTGCGCTGGCGTGTGCACGTTCTAGCGTGCGCCGTGGCGCGCGTGCTCTGGTGTCATGACAATATGGCATTAGTGGAAATATGCTTTTTAGAGACTTTTTGGTTGATAAATACGTTTTGCTGTGTGAAAATCACACGCACCTGGTGCGTGCGTGTGTTTAGGTTAGTAAATCACACCCCACTGTGTGATAGGCAGTGCTGTAGGAGATTAGGGACAAAAAACAGAGTGTTTGTAGATAGAAATACTGCTTTGTGTATATCAGCAACAACTTCTATTGCTGATTAGCTGCTGGACCACCATCAATTTTTTTTTCTTCACATTTTCATATTTGTTTATTTGACTTTTAGCTAGGTTAAAAAGGTGGATGGGGTTTAGTGTTCATGTTTAATAACTGTCAATACAATAGTTTGTCGCCCTTTTTTTAAAAAGTGAAATAAATACACCTTAATACTGGTTAATCTGTCCTGTTCAAAAAGCATTCTAGTAAAAGTGGATAAATAATGTTCACGTAGTGACAATATTTTGGGGTTTTTTTCCACTGAAATAAATACGCTCTATTGTTGATTTTTTAAAATTAAAATGTGACTAATGTTCTTGTTGAAGAGCTGCCTAGTGAAAGTGTTTAAATAGTGTGCACTAAGTCACTACAATATCATGGGGGCTTTTTTCAGTGAAATAAATACACTCTAATGTTGATGTTTCAATCAAACCTGTCTTGTGTGGGTTATGTTAAAGTGGCCTAGTAAAAGTATTTAGATTACACTTAGTCACTTCAATATTTTAGCAGCTTTTATCAGCTAAATCAAAACTGTAATGTAGAGTTCTTGATTAAAAGCTTGCTGGTGTTGGTGCTGTTATAAAAGCAGCCTAATGAATGTGTTTAACTACTGTGTTTTTACTTCCTACAATATTTATATATTATATAGAAATATATATTGAGGACTTTTCAGCTACGTAAATACACTCTAAGTTTAAAGAAAACTCAATGTTCATTTATTGATTTAAAAGCTGCCCAGTGTATCTCCTGTTCAAAATGAGGCCTAGTGACAATGTTTAAATAATGTGCAATTAGTTGCTACAATAGCTGGGCAACTGTTTCAGCTAAATAAATACATTTTATTATTTGTGTGTGGGTCCTGTTGAAAAAGTGGTCTAGATAAAGTGTTTAAATAGTGTTCACATAGCTGCTGCAATATAATCAGTGCTTCTTTTTAGCAAAATGAACACACCCTAGTGTGGCTGCTACTCCTACGAGTCAGTTTAGGCTTGTTACCACTGGAGAAAAAAAAAGTTAGCTGCCCTGGGGGACATGTATCAATGAAAAAAACACTTTTAAAAAATACCATTTTTAAAAGGAGCAGTGATTTAACATCACTTAAAATGAAACATTAAAAATGAAAAATTCCTTTATATATGGTGCCTGGGGGGTCCCCTTTCACTGACCGTAAAGTGGCGCATCTGTATGATGTATAGAACCTGCTGAAGCAAAAATGACATTTATATACATTTTATTGATATTTATATAGAACTCTAATATATACAGAAGTCTATATATATAGTGTAGTATATATATATCTCAGACTTCTGTATATATTAGAGTTCTATATAAATATCAATAAAATGTATATAAATGTCATTTTTGCTTCAGCAGGTTCTATACATCATACAGATGCGCCACTTTACGGTCAGTGAAAGGGGACCCCCCAGGCACCATATACTGTATAAAGGAATTTTTCATTTTTAATGTTTCATTTTAAGTGATGTTAAATCACTGCTCCTTTAAAAATTGTATTTCTTAAAAGTGTTTTTTTCATTGATACATGTCCCCCAGGGCAGTACCCGGACCCCCATACACTTTTTATGGCCAATTAATTGCATATAAGGCTTCAAAATGGGGACATTTCATTTTCTGAGTTCTACCCCCATAGACTTGCATTGAGTTCTAAGTTCGAATTAGAACTTTTTCCATGTTCGAAAGTTCGAGTTAGAACCGAACACGGGGGTTTTCGGCTCATCCCTAATGGTAACAGGGATAAACAATTCCAAGTATCTGGTCAATTTTTTAATAATCTTATAGAAATCCAGTTTTTAAGACAAGGTAAGCATTGCTGTAATGTACATTAATGGTTCATTTTCTCCACAAGAATCATAGGGGATAATCTTGGTATTCAGAACAGAAAAACACAGCATTGATAACTCCGTTGCTTGTATCCTGCCTTGAATATCAATGCCACTAACTGCAGTAATAGCAAAAAGACTGATCCACTATTGTTCACACAATCTTTCCTGGATTCTTGATTGAATTTGAATTGAAAAAAGGCTTGCAGACTATCTATTCTTGAAAATAAAGGGCCCCTGCATCATAGTCAACTTTTGAACTCTCTTATTCTGACTTTTATGATGAAAATGCTGTACCAAAGTAGGCAAAGCAAGCACAATGAAGTCTGAAAAATAGTAGTGGGAGATGATGTGATAACTGGTACTCACTATGATGGGAACTGATGGTTTTGTTAAGCAGAATGTAACATCATCATACAATGATGGTAGATGTTAGTGAGCAGAGATCCTAAATCTGTTTGTATTTGTGCTCCCAGAAGTTCCAGGAAGGCAGGATATTCCCTCATCCTCTGATGACTGTGATTCGTGAATAGTTCCATTCTTTATTTTGAACAGAAAGTATAGTATGTCTTAGATCAAAACTTTTTCTTTTGCCTCAGTGTCCCATTCAAAAGATTTCTTTTAATTTCCTGCCCTGTAGACACAACAAGAAGTGAACATACGTTTCTCAAAATTGACATAAATCCCTTCTTAGACAATTGTCACCAGAACAAGTGTCCCCATTGGAAGATTTACCATCTATTCCTGCTTTGTTGCCAATCCCAAATTTCAGACTTTCCCATCACTTTTAACCTTGGTGACAATGGTCATTGCCCATCAGCCAGCACTGACACAGACCGCAATGAAAATCTGAAAGATGTCCTAACCTTACTCTACTAATGTAGCGATCAAAGAGTGTAAGAAGTGTAACCCCTATGTAAAGGTGCTACTGAAATAATCTATATTCTGCTTGTAAATAGTTAACTGACCTTGTGCAGCCTGTGAGGCAGAGACTTGTGGGAGTTGCAGTGCAGATCAGGGGACTAGTAGTGCTGTGTGAGATCTTTCCAACTGCAACTCCCAGGAGGCTGTGTTTATTAGAGGAGAGGGGTTCTGGGCTGGTATTGCTGATCAGTCCGGGAGAACTCAGCCAAGTACTCAGATCTGTGTGGCTGCCACTGCTGGAGAGGAGCCATAGACTCAGTGAGAGCCAGTCTGGGGGGAATCCAGAGTAAGAGACAGAGCTTTGTGGCTGCCACTAATGCAGAGGCGCTCACAGGCTTTGCATGTATTGTCAAGAAGAGCACAGGTGGCTCAAATAGTCCTCATAGAGCTAGAGAGACTACATCCTGTTCTGCTGTGCTCAGAAACACTTAAACAATCGCTTCGGTGGGAACCAGTGACATGGCTACAGCGGGGATATCGCGGCCTGGATGAAAAGCTGAGTCAATACCATGAGGGATTCCAGAAGGCCCAGAAATTCGAGGGGAGCCTGACGGTGTCAACAGGGAAAGCTGCACAGCGGCTTTCGGTGACTGGAGCCCTTTTTCAAGAGACCCCCAGATAACTGCAGCATCATCAGCGGTGTCGGCTTGAGAGAAGGGGGACACCTGTCTCTCGCTGACGGACATCATCTTTTCTGCCTGATCTTGGGAGTGGTGAGAGGCCTTTGGCCGTTTGTGATATTCTTCCATTCACATCTGCAATACAGTATGGGCCCCAACGATGGCTAGCCTAGACTATTGCTACTGGCCAGTAGTATAGTGTGTTAGAGAATATTTGGGACTGAGATATTACCAATCAAGTATTCAAAGATAAGGACAGCATCTAAGGTAGTTTAGTACTGCATATTTCAGTATACGAACAGTCATGGCTGCGGACTGTGAGAATACCCATTTTGTTTTGTGCTAAATCTCATTTTCTTCAATTATTGTGACCTTTATTGCAATACTTTACAAATATGCACTAGTTGTTTAGTGAAGCTGTTACAAAGCTCTCTAAGGTGTGTGGGTGTGCTGTGGATCCTGTTTGGACGGTACATTTTGGTTTGGAGACAGAAATACCCGGGTTACTTTGGCGGCTCCTTTGGGGGTGAGCGCTACATAAGTAATACAGTGTGTTGTGCATTTAAAATATTTTTATAGGGACATTAACAGTAGGTCTCTTTAATAGCATATGAAAAAATATTAGGGAGTTAAGCTTGCATGACTACCTTTTAGCCAATCAAACGTCTAAATAAATTATGCAGAGAAATATTTTAATGAAGGCATTCCTTGTAGATGCTTTTATCCTCAGGTGCATATTAAAGATTCCAGGTTTATCTTTCATGCTTAATCAACTCACTTTCTTTTTTCCTCTTCTCAAGTGTAGGTTGGCATGTGATCCTTACTCAAAATCGCAGCAGACATCAGTAGCACAGAGTGAGATCTTGTCAATCCAGTTTAGTTAGTTTGTGGTAAAACTGACTGGCATGTCAAAGTAAATTTGCATTTATTAATATGGCATCAGTGGGAGCACAGAATACCATATCTCTGTGTAATACATGCATACAAAATACAGGATAGTTACTGAGTCATTGGCAGGCAGCAGGTCTAGCCACACCCAAACTAAGAGAAAAAAGTAGCCTTGCCTTATAAAATATACTAGTGCATATTTATTCATATGACCAAAACTCACATATAGGCACACAGTTATGTCTTTATATTGCTGCTGAAACCAGATCAATGTATAATTTTTTTAGTTACAGTGAATCTTGCTACTTAGTCACAGCAGGATAAAAGCCCAGTTCCAGGATATAAATAGAAAACCTCCCTCCCATTTAACGCTACCAAAAAAACAAAAAAGAAAAAAACCTTTTTATGTCCTGTATTCTCTGTTTACTTCCTTAAGGGGTCCTTTTTCCAGGTCCCCATGTCACTGCCTGTGTGAAATGGACAATTCCCATTGGCTGTCCACTAGAGGTGTTCTCTCAGGATACAGAGGACTGCTGACATCAGCCTGAAGGGAGTCAAGGTGTCTGACCGTCGAGGGTCCCTGCCCATGGAAACAGCATCAGTGAGGAACCTGGATGAGGTGGACTCAGGTGAGTATAATTATTATTATTATACAGGATTTATATAGCGCCAACAATTTGCTCAGCGCTAATTTGCTTCAGAAGGTAAGAAAAAATTATAGGTTACAATGGAGGTGGGGAATTCCTCAATTTCTTTTTCTACTTTAAAAGGGACATATCAGGGGGCTGTTTAGACCCCTAATATTTCCCCTGAAGCCCCCCCAAGAATAAAAAAATGAATAAAAAAAAAATTAAATAATTTTTTTTTTTTTAAAGTAAAAAAAAAAATACTGGAGGCAGGGCACTGGGTGACATCACACGCCTGTTTATAGACACGGTTTTCTTTCTTGCCTTGGATGCAAAAGGAGCTGGCTACGGCTATGCTCCCGCAGTGCTCGTGCGGCTGCCGGCTGAATGTGGCAGACGCTGCAGATGGAAAGTGGTGGGACACCTCTCCCATGTGCAACATTTGCCACACGAGCACCGCAAGAGGACAGGACGCCGGGACCTCTAGGATGCACTGGAATGTAAGCCGGCCGACTCCCTGCATTCAGGGGCGGGAGGCGGTGTGGGGTTGTATTGAAGTCAATGCCACCGCAGCCATGCCCCCTTATGTGCCTGGGTTCCGGGGGCAGGCGATCGCACTGTGGGCGATGGGCCTGCCTGCGGTGCCATTGACTTCAATGCACCGCCACGCCCCCTCCCGCCCCTGAATGCAGGTGTTTTTTCGTTGGTATATCTCATTGAGCTCATCATTTGAAAAGTAGATCTCCAGACGAAAAATTGTGGGCGCCCTTGTGTTAGACAATCCAAAAAAAAACATGTGGTCCCCCTCAAAATTCCTACCAGACCCTTTAGGTCTGGTAGGAATTTTAGGGGGGACCCCAACAACAAAAAAAAGTGTGGGGTTTCCCCCCAAAATCTCTTACCAGACACTTGACTTGAGCAGGAAAGGGGGGGAGGGCATCCTGCAGCCCCCCCTCCTGCATCAAACCAAGTCACATGCCCTCAACATGGGGAGGGTGCTTCCCCAAGGTGGGACCCCCTGGCAAAGCACCTTGTCCCCATGTTGATGAGAACAAGGGCATCCCTGGCCCGATGGTTGTAGGGGTCTGTGGGCATGAATGAGTAAAGGTTAGTTCTACCCCTTCTCATTCACTAAATACAAACTAAAATAGTAAATAAACACACCATGGTTGTAGGGGTCTGTGGGCATGAATGAGGAAAGGTTCGTTTTACCCCTTCTCATTCACTAAATACAAAATAAAATAGTAAATAAACACACCGTACGGGTTTGTAAAGTCCTTTTTTAGTAAACAAACACAGCACACAGTTTTTGGCAAGTCCTTTATTTAAAAAAGTCTCATGATTTAAATCCATTGTCGATCACGTTGTCCAGTGATGTAGATTCTTGTAAATCACAATGATTCTCGCGCTCACCAACTCGACGAAAGAAAAAATCCCTGCCACCAAGTCTGAACCAATGAAACTCTTGTCACAAGTAACAGCTCTGCCCCTGAATGTAAACAAAGGGCCAGAGCAAGTCCCTATTAGAGGACCCCCCCTTTTTAAGCAAATAGTTTTTATTAGGGGTTTTCTTAAGAATTTTCACAGTTAACAATGCAATGACATTTCAGGAGTAACAGTCGAGAGAGAGAGAAAGAGTTCAGAACAAGAGTTTTTGAAACCTTATAACAGTACAGAGCATACTATACAAATGCATAGGTCAACAACATGTAAAGAATCCCTAGAGCCCAAATAAGCACAGGAAAGTGAGCCCTGGGTGGCTAGGTATAGTAAGGGTATTATATTAAGAAGGTGGATAGCTTCATTGCAACGCATCTGTAACATTAGATTGCAGATCTACATTTTGTAAGATAATGCAAAATAAAACAAAACAAAATACAATATGCAGTAATGCAAAATAAAACAAAACACAATACAATATGCAGTACATTGTCCAGGGGGAGGAGATGAGGCATGAAAGGATAGAGAAGGAGAAAAGAAAGAAGGAAAACCTGCATAGGTAGAGGGTGTAGGGGAGACTCATATATGAATAGACGTATCGTTAGCAGATGACTTGTGTGTTGGGGTGAAAGGATTGTGACGTTGGAGAAATAAAATGATAAAGCTTAGCAGATAATACAGGATATCCCCTCGCCATACAGCGGATAAGACGTATCAGTCATAGAACATCCAATGCGCCTGTCAAGGATACCGGCACAGGTGACCCCACACCTGCGTAGGTACCTACATACCCACTATATATACAGTTTAATCAACAGAAAACTAAACAACACCCAAAAGCAAACATAAATAAGTAACATCACCCAGACTACTAGCAGGTAAAGGCAACAGGAGGACAAGCAGGTAATGGCAACAGGAGGAAAGGCAGGTAATGGCAACAAGAGGAAAGGTAGGTCTGCAAATGGGTAACCGGGCTCGGGACACAAACAAGGTACAGGACTGGTAACAGGACTCTGGACGGAAAGCAGGATTCTCCGGAACTGGGGACTCAGGGTTCAAGTTTCAGGAAACAGGAAATGATACTGAGCCATCATCCTGACTGCAGGGAGGGTTTAAATATCCTCCCAGGAAGCACCAGGTGATGGCTAAGTACTGGCAGCTGGGAAACACCCACAGGTGAGCACTGGAGCTGCAGGTCTCAGCTCCTGCGCCACCTAGAGGCGCTCTGGATCCTAACAGCGCCCAAGGAGTTGTCTGATTTGGCCAAAAGGTACCAGGAGGAACAGCATCGACAGGAACAGGAGCTGGATCGGATGGAACAGCATCGACAGGAACAGGCGCTGGATCGGATGGAACAGCATCGACAGGAACAGGAGCTGGATTGGATGGAACAGCATCGACAGGAACAGGAGCTGGATCGGATGGAACAGCATCGACAGGAACTGGATCGGATGGAACAGCATCAACGTTTTGTTTGATGTGTGTTGGTAACAGAGTAAGGGGTGTATGTAGTACCCCCGCGAGTGACCATGGTGAGACTAGCGCCTGTTCAATAGGAGTGTTTGAGTAGAAGGTTGTGTCATGTAACCAATCTCTTACATGTCGGAATAGACATGCAAGATTATAGAGTCTAATGTCGGGGACATTAGCACCAGGTTTTGATTTGGGTAGTTGCAGTGTGCACATGGCTATTCTTTTGCCTCCCCAGATAAAGGAGGCGAAAGCTTTATGAAGTATTTGGACATCTTTATGTTTAAGGAGGAGGGGCAATGTTTGTAATGGATATAGGAGACGCGGAAAACTTACCATACGGATAAGATGACATCTGCCCAGGGCCGATAGGGGGAGATTCATACAGGATTGGAGTTCATTTATTATTTTATGTATGAGGGGGGTGAAGTTCAACTTATATAGATCTGAGGCCATGCTCGGAATATGTATGCCCAGGTATTTCAAAGATTGTGTCTTGACTTTTATGGGATAATTAATATTGTTAGAGTGGGAAGGAGACAGATACAGAAGTTCACATTTGTCAAAATTGATCTTAAGTCCAGAGAAAGAGCCAAAGTTTTCAATGTGGTCAAGTACAATAGGGATTTGTGTGTTAGGGTGGGAAAGGAGGAGAAGGATGTCATCGGCAAAAAACATTGTCTGGATGTGGTGTGAGCCTATATGTAAACCGGAGAACAATGTCGAGGAGGATAGAGATCTGGCCAGATGTTCGATAGCCAGATTGAAGAGCAAGGGGCAGAGAGGGCAGTCCTGGCGTGTACCTCTGCCTAAGTATATTGGGGAGGAAAGGGATGTGGATGTGAAGATGCGTGCGGAAGGAGAAGTATACATGGTGGAGATGAAATGGAAAAATGAACCTTGAAAAAACATTAGGGACATAACTTTCAGCAGCCAGATCCAATTAATACTGTCAAGTGCCTTCTCAGCATCCAGCGCTAAAAAGGCAGCAGAATGCTGACAATCACACGACAGACGGGAATGTTGCAAAACGCCCATGGCTTTGCGTATATTGGCTACTGCAGATCACCCAGTAACAAAGCCAGCTTGTACCGGTGAGATCAAAGTAGGCAATATGGTAGACAACCTATCTGCCATGATTTTTGACAAATATTTAGCATCCAGGTTCAGCAGCAAAATAGGGCGGTAAGATCCTGGCTTCAGAAGATCCTTGTCTTTTTTGGGGA
>NW_017306837.1:907264-914763 GCF_000935625.1 Nanorana parkeri
TATATATATAGGCTTTGTTAAAGGTGGGGGGGGGTAAATTTTATGTCTAGGTATATGATTGAATAAATCTAAGAGAGGGGGGGAGATCTCTGGTAATAACAGCTTATAAAATTCAGTGGACATTCCATCGGAACCTGGTGCTTTGGCTCGAGGAGATGACCTAATCACTTGCTGGAGTTCTGTCAATGTTATTTCTGAATTAAGATAGGCACGGTCTGAGTCTGACAGCGAAGGTAGTGATAGTGAGTGTAAAAAGGAGTCTCCTCCATTAGGTTCGGTTGGAGGAGTATTATAAAGGGTTTGATAATAATTGGAGAAGATGTCCGAAATGCGGGTAGGGTCAGTCTGAAGCTGGCCTGCGCTGTCAGAGAGATTGAGTATATGTGATGAAGTACGAGGTCCTCAAGCCAAATTAGCCAGTAGTTTACCAGATGTGTTGCCAAATTTGAATAAATCTAAATCTCTATAGGAGCGAATTTGAGAGTCATATTGCGTTAACCAGTGGTCGCAATTTTGTTTGGCTTGTATCCATTGTGACCTGGAGGTCACAATGGATACAAGACGTACATGCTTCCAAGTAGCGGTTTAGTGTACGTTTTTTACGGGATGTGGAATAAGCCATGATCCTACCGCAGAGCACCGCCTTGGCGGTTTCCCAGAACAAAACAAAGTCATGAGCATGCTGCGAGTTACATTGAGAGAATTCTTGCCACCACAACGATAGATTGTGTTGAAACGTGTCATCCTGAAGAAGGTAGGCAGGGGAGCGCCAAGTCAAGGGCAAGGAGGGTAAGTCCATCCGCTGGAGTATTATGGATACAGGAGAATCATCCGATATGACCATGTTGCCAATAGTGGCAGATTGAAGTTTCGGTAGGAGGTTGGGAGACGTAAGGATAAGATCAATTCTGGACATCACTCCATGGGCATGTGAATAGTGCGTAAAATCCCGGTCTAGTGGATGTAGATGTCTCCAGGCATCAACAAGTCCGCTGGATCTCAGAAAGGAATACAACGTTTTGTCCCTTGTGGAGGAGGTAGCGGAAAAGGCCTTTCGTGGAGATGAGGTCAGGCCCGACCTGTCTTCAAAAGAAGAAGGTTGCATTAAAGTCGCCGCCCACGATACGGTATTTAGATGAGTTAGTTTGAGCAATAAGGGTGGAAAAAGACACAAAAAATGGTTTGTTATTGTTGTTGGGGTCGTATATGTTCGAAATGTCCATAGTAGAGGGTCCCAGTTGTAGTGTGGAGCACGACCAGCGACCATACGATGGATCCGATATGTGCGATAATACAGAGCATGGTACCGTTTTGCTTATGAGAGTCAATACACCTGCTGAGCGATGGTTAGAAGAAGCCCCTGTGAAGGAATATGGATCATATCAAGAAAATGTCCTTTTCTATGTTTTAAATTGTTTTGAATTTGTTTCATTTGCTTCCTAGCTTTGTGACTTTCCTTACTCAGCTTTTTAGCGTTGCTATGCGTAACCAAGAGATATATCCTGTATTCGGGAGCGCGCCGAGGATACATGAAAGGAATGCCGAGGGAGGACGCTACAGGCAGAAGATATCTTTGACTAACCAATTAGCGAGAGACACAAAACTTTAACTAACAGCCCCTCTAGTTTGCCCAATAGTACAAGACATTTAGAGATAACAGATGTGGGCATATGTGTGACGAGCACTCTCCTGTTATCTGTGTATAAAAGAGAGAGACCGCCCTGAATAAAGTAGATGCGTCATAAACCTTAATCCTGAGTTTGTGATTTCTCCGGTGCACCGAACACAACATAATTAGAAACAGCAGCAGACATCTTGTGTGAACCCAGTTGTGGTTCAAATCCATTTCACCCCTATGACCTTGCCAACCCAACATCTGCTTTCAGCTTCTTTAAGTGGCGAAGGATCTGTGTGCGCTTGTTAGGGGTACGAAGGCCTTTCACATTCCACATCACCACTTTCAAGGTGGGTCCCATTTTAACAGCAGGGAGACAGAAGTGATAGTTAAAATAAGTTCTAAAATGAAAGGACAGGCAAGCATGGGCGTCCCAGAGCCCATTAATTGCCGCAGAGTCCCGTTGCGGCCATCCAAAGGCCTTAGTGTGGGGCGGTATGCAGACTAAGTCGATGTATGGGGGGCCTCCCGTGACCGAGCTCCCCCAAAGATATTCGAGTAGAAAAAAATAAAGCAGAGAAGTTGACATCCGGACGTTAGCATATGAGCAAAAAAGAACAAAAACGAGAAAATATGATATTAGGAAGCACTGATACCATTTTTTCAAGTACAAGTACTGATACTTGTCCAAGTACTCACAGATACATTTTTGTGTATTGTCATGTGACATTTTTTCTAAAACAATACAGACTAATGATTTCAGGACAGTGGTGGAGCACCAGAGCTAGGTCCCAGTTATAACCACTGCCACCCTGGTAGTTCTCATGAAAATGCCAAGTATCCGCACTGATATCTGAACTGGTATCAGAACATTCCTGGTTGTGACCATAGCAAGCCATTGTTACTACTTCTGCGCAGCCCATGATCAATTTATGAATGAGCTCACAAAAAGTTCTGTAGGTCATACGGCCTATGCTTCCTAAAATATAAAATCATACAGTATAATAAAAAATGCAATTGAATATATTATGCTAGGGCCTTCTCCTGATTTACACTAGAAAATTTTATTTATTCCTTCTGCTATATAAATATACTGTCTGTCTGTCTGTCTGTCTATATAGATAGATATATTAATTAATATTTGTGCATGCCTGTTTCTTTCAGCAGATCATCTGAAAATCTATTCAGCCAGCTTCCCAGCTTCCTCCATTCCTAGTTCCATTCATACACTTTATTCTGGAAAAGTCACTCACTAATATAGTGGATAAGTAATGCTTCAATAGTTCACTGGTATATTTGTTTAGTGGGGTTTAGCTTCAATGGCTAAGCCCTTGGTTATTTAATTGTTTAATGGTTAAATCCTTGTTGGGCATAAACTGCTGAGCCTGTTTTTGTTATAGATCAAAGTTGATATATTTAAATGTTGTTTTTTATTTTAACCCCACATAAAGTACTGCAACCATGTAAAAGGGCACTTAAATTACTGTGTGATTGCATTTTTATAAATTAATTATGTTTTCTAAGTTTCCTTTGTGGTCTCCAGTTGGAGAGGAGGATGGTAAATGCAGTGCCATTTTAATTAGCATAGTGCTATCTGCCTTGTTCTTCATCCCCAACATTGAAAGTGTGATTTCTGTAACTTACAGTTGTGGTGAGATAGCAGTTACTGTCAATCTCACAGTGGAGTTGGTAGACGGGACTCTGAAGATAATTGCAAAGTTTTATCTAAACTGTGCAGATCTTTACAGCAATGAACAGGACAGGTCAAAAGATTCACTCCGCAAAGGACATGTGGCTGAGATGAAGACTGGAACATAATAAAGAAGGGTGGAGACAAATACCACACAGAGACACAGACAAATACTACACAGAGTAAAACTAAACTATAGGGAAGGTTGGAGACAAATACCAGAAACAGATAAAGCAAATATGTAAACCCATATCACAATGCCTGTGTAACATGAAATGCATATTAAGCCCGAGTCCCACAACTCTACTGAGTTTGTTGAATATTGCATCCCCCTCTGGGGGCTGTTACTCCTTCTGCCAACACTAAATCTAGGACACATACTTCGTATCCCTCGCGGATGTGACTACTAAGTCTTCACAGGGTGCTTTGGCTTTTATGTTTTTATATTGGCAACAGGGTTAAACACATTGGGGGAAATTTATCAAACCAATGGCGACAGTCTTAGCCTCTTAGATCATTTTTTTAATGTGCAAATCTGTTTAGCCGCTCCTTTTAACATGTGCGTCTGTTTTGACCAGAGCTTGCACTATTTTTCCAATTGCCAATGTTTTGTGCATGTTTTGCGCATGTTATGCACATGAAAGTTTGCAACTGTTTACATCTGCGCTTGTCCTGCGGCTGTCTGAAACTGGAGCATCACCTAACGAAACAATAACAATTTAAGAAGTCCCCATGACCACTTCTTCAAATAGCGACAGTGAAGCTTTTTGCCTGGAGTTACAAGTCTTCTTTCCTGGAGTCTATTTAATCTCATTTATGAGCAACATTACACTAGCAACATAAATCTGGCGCAAATATATCCAATGCGACCATATGCAAGTTCAAACACTCGCAATTGCTATGATAAATTCCCCCCCATTGTCTTTGACATGTAATGTTAACAAATACGTTTCTGTTCTGGTACATTGATTTAATAGCATAGGCAAAGTTTCATTTGGGAAGATTAAACTTCTAAAAAAACATAGCCTGTGTAGATACTGTATATGTATAGATATTTTCTGGAACAATGCCACAATAACAGCATTGGGTGGAAGGTGAATGGTAGTGGAGGCCTTTGACACACATTCTAAGGCCTCCCATTTGACAGACCTCAAATCTTGGTAACCTAGTTCACTAATAGACAAACTGCTTTGGCACCTGGGGCTCCTATCAGAGAAATGTGCCCACACTTTTCTGATCAAAACATTTTAGAAGGCTTGCCAGTTAACTGATAGTTTACCATCCAGTAAAAATTAGACTTGATGACAATGTAATGTATAGGACAGAGACCTTGTTAAGATAAAAAGGCCCATATTTTTTCCTAGAAAAGATGGAAACCCTAGATCTTAGTGTAGCACCTACCACCTTTTGTGGAGTGGCTACTATAAATGTAGTGTTGCTAGAGCTGTAGTCAGTCTGGCTGCTATGCTGCTGGAGGTAAGGGGGGCACTACATTAGCATACATGTAAAAAAAAATTAAAAATTGGATCACTAATATGCACAATCCATGTGTGACTCTGCTCATAGAACCTATCTCAGTTTCTCAGTTTTAGGGGAATGTAAACGCAGTAAGCCAATTCCATGCTCATGAGTGTAATAAACTTATACGTAGCTCTCCTTTTCGCAGCATAGCTCTTCCATAAATCTAAGACAAAGGACCTCAAAATCAACATAGCCAAACAGATATTTACATACCTGACTCACACGTCACCCTCTTTAACTCAAACATATATAACTATCCGAGAAGTCATTTATGAGGCTTAGAGTTGCCTATTTGCATAACAGGGCGAAAGATCATGATATAGGTTACACAGGAAGTTTTATTGCTTTACTGTAGCTTTGATATTTTACATTATACTGACAATAATGTTACAGCCCTGAGGGATTTGTATAGTGGAACTATTCTAGCATCAAATGTAATTTTTTTTTGATTCGTTTATAACAACAATGTTTGACTTTGTAGTTGTGGTGATGTGGAGTAAAGTTTTGCGTGTTTTAGAAAGTGATAGAATTAATTATTGCATTAACACATTGGATGATGAAGCTGTGGCTGAAGGGTACTCTATTAAATGCCCTCTTTTGCATATGTTCAATGGAAACATCTCACGAGAGAAACATGGATGCTGCCATTGCTGAACCTCACTTCTGAAAATATCAGTTGCTTGGCTGTCACACTGACCCTTCTGGTTTCAATACCTCGAGTCACTGACTACCAACAAATATGCAGATAAGAAATTCTGAATTTACTCTTGACTTTCCTAATCTTTATACTTGTTCCGGAATGACGATTCATAAGTATTGAAGCAAAAGAATCAGCATGTTCACCAAGCAACTGGCATTTTCAGAAGGAGGTCAGCAATCTCTCTTCTGACACATTTATTTTAACATGTGTTAACTTGAAAAGTAAAATACCTTGGCAGTCATTTACCTCTTCTGATCAAAGTTACCAGTCATTATCATGAGCAAGGAAATTGATATTTTATATTATAGTAAAAATAAGATATCCAGGCAAACATAGATGCTATCACTTCTAATAACACAAAAAAGTCCTTAAAAAAAGTTGTTTCACCTATATTCATGGAAGTCAATTATTCAGCTGTTGTCAAGTTATACCATATCTTTCATTATTATGGCTTATTTGTGCGTCTTAACGTGGAATAACAAAAGGTTGTTATAAGATGTGAGGTAAGTAACACCAACAATGGGTCTAGGTATGCACTGCTCTGCATTGTGAAAGCTATCCAGAAACAATTTAAGTACTGTAAGTCAACAGGGCAGCAGAATGAGATGTCGGAGGCCACACTGATTTTGATGTGGAGCACAAAGCAGTGCAAACACTTTGTTTACACTCATTTTGGTCCTGTTAACCTAACTGGCCATCCCTTCCACTTATGCCAAAACCAGAAACAAGAGAGTTTTTGATATACTAGCAAACCAGTGTGCAGTATAAGCATTTAGCACAGTGTGCAGAGCATGCAGCTGTGTAGAATATTTATAGAGGAACTTTACCATCCATGTGTCTTTTTCTTTTTAGATCCCCTCTTACTTTTTTGGGGAATTATACGTACATGGCCAGCAAATCCAGCTTTGTCTTGTAATTTGCCACTTTGGTGCAGCTAGTCGGGTCCAGCACCACCATCTTCCTTTGTTATGTCATCTGAGCCAGCTGTATTTTACTGATTCATGATGACATGTGCAGGTCCTCCTCCAGTTGCAGGTTCCGACCACTCTCAGCCACAGGCCTGTGTTCCTCCAGCCGCAGTAGGGAAGTTGATGCCTTCCGGAATATGTGACATTCATATCCCGGGTGGCATCAAGTGGAGAGACACAGGTCATTCTCGTCTAAGTGAGAAAGGTGGTAGGGGGCAGGCTGAAGTATGAATTACAAAAAAGGTAAATAAACACACAAAAAAAGTTGTAATTTTAAAATGTGGAGAGGGGGGGGGGGGAATGTTGCAATAATGTAATGTAAGTACATTTTCTGAAAGAAGGTTAGCTTTAAGGAGAAATGAACAGCATATAGCACAGTGTATGAAGTGGACCTGTGCGTAGTATGTAATGTACAATGTATAAAAGGGAGCAGTGTAAAGTAGAGAACACACAGTGCAGAGTAAAGCATAAGGTACTGTAGAAAAAGCTAGAAATTGGCTTTAAGCACCTGTAGCACCCTCTAAGCAGGAGTGCTTATATAAATATAGTGCTGTCTGATTGTATTCAGTCTGTTGCAGATCGAATAGTCTATGTTCATTTGGTTCCCCTAATCAATCTGTTATAATTGGCATCTGCCTGCTGCTGTGTGAATGGAATTGCATGCGGTACCCTTATAAACTAAAATAAATAATAAAAAACACCAATTTTTTTGGAAAACAAATGGCCGTGGCACTTTTATTGGTTTAAACTCAGATGAAATAATCAAACCGTTAATAACTTTAAAACCAAAACGTAGATTACTCAGTCATAAAACTCGAGCAATATCAAATTAATCTACCAAACTTAAAGTCACCCTCATTTATGCAACAGTGCAGAGCAACCAATAAGAGATTGTTATGAATATCTATGTCTCCCTGACCAATCACTAGGAGGTTCACGGTCAGTGGTGCATGCTGGGGAGGAC
The DNA here is from genome assembly GCF_000935625.1 of Nanorana parkeri. NCBI lineage: Eukaryota > Metazoa > Chordata > Amphibia > Anura > Dicroglossidae > Nanorana > Nanorana parkeri. The sequence goes on from NW_017306837.1 coordinate 914,723, forward strand.
ATATTCGGAGTGGACTATTTTAGGCTTTTTTTCTCCCCCAG
>NW_017306837.1:915303-928368 GCF_000935625.1 Nanorana parkeri
GGGGGGACTGTTATGGACTGACTGATTTGACTAGGCCTGAAGCCTAGGGCACTAGCTATGTGTCACACTGAGACCTGAGTCTGGGGGACCCATTGACGGATACTGAGGATGGGGATGACAGAGTAACTTCAACAGGTATGGGGAACCTATGAAGTGAGCCTCTGCTGCAACTGGAGAGTCTGTGTCTTTCTCTGAAGTTCTACAAAAAAGTTCCTTCAGCATATCTACACTCCGGATTTCCACTTTATTGGTCGCCACAGAAGGGTGGTAAGTGCTATTGGGGCAGCCAGGTTGCTAAAATCCCTAGACATGCTAAAGAAGGCCTGTTCATCCAGCGGCTTTTTCGGGGGAGAGAGCTACACAACACATACATACCCTTTTCACAGTTGTGCCTCTTCTATTTTCCCTCTTTATCTTGCTGGCCCCGTTAACTGTTTTGCCCACTTTTTTCCCTTTCTTCACTGCTGTACTCCCTATCCACATCTGTCCCAAATACCCTATCATGCGCCTCCTATCCATTTCTGTGCCTCCTCATTACCTCTGTGCCCATGCTCCACTTCAATGTCATCTCTAAATCCGAAGCATACCTCAGTGTCTTCTCCCTGCCGAGCCTTCTTTTTTATTTTTTACTGTGTCCTCTGCCGTTGGTGTCCCATTTAAATCTCTCCTCATGTTAGACAGTTCAGGTACAAAATAGCTCAACATTGACTGTGAGTAGCTGATCAGTCACCTGCAAAAACCATAACCATCTTAATTCTATAGGCAGCCTTATTTGTATGCATGCATTTAAGTTTTTTTTCTGTCAGTCCATGGGTGTTCTTCTAAGAGAAAATGATTTCCTGCTTGATAAAGGACTCTATTTATCCCATAGTGCTGATTTATGAAAATTGAAGCAATAGGGAAGATATTGCCCACTGCAAGCAATCAAGATTCATATGTCAATCTAAAATCTGCTGAATGAAACATGAAATGTGTTTGCTATTGGCAACAGCTCTGCTTCTGCTTTTTTTATAAAGCAGCAAAGACTTTATTTACCATAAAGGGATTTTATGGGCCAGTGTCTAAGGAATCTCAATTTTCAAACTGTGATACATGTTTTCCTGTTTTACCTCTACTTGCCACCCCATATCATTTGTGGCTGAAGACTCGCTAGAGTTCATGAAAGATGAAGCCACCTTTCTTTTGTCTAGTTTGCTGGTCTGTACAGATTAAAAGTATCTTTGAATATAAAGCAGACAGAAATAGCACATTCTTGCAGTAGTTTTTCTTACTTGCATGATACAAGGGGTAGACGCATACAAAAGAATTATATCATTTAGGGGTGCCTAGAGCACCATGATGTCTAATCACTGTTCAGCAAGCAGCCTGTGTGCTCTTGGTCAAGCAAGAGAGCTTTTATACTAAGAGTATTACAGTTTAACATTACAAGATTTAACAAGAACATAGAATTTTTTTTGTCTGTTTTCCAACCCATACCACAAGATGGGAACCTTAAAATAACCTTTGCAGTTATATAGTTGACACAAAAACCCATTTTAAAACAAAGCTGGAATGAAACAGTTCTTATGTGTGGTTATGTATTACACTGTATGAGGCTGTAAAGCTAGTGAAATCTCTGTGGGATAACAGAGTACAGAATGGATGGCATTAGTAGCTAATCAGCAGACCTAGATTTCACCATGACTTAATAAACATGCATAGCTCAATTTCCCTTTAGATTTGTACACATCTAATTTGTTATGGCATGCAAGTAAATTGGTTATCCGAATACATCATCCCAGAAATGTGAGTAGTGTTGCTTATCCAACCATATAAAACCCCCTTCTATGCCAGAGGCAATCTGTGCCTCAATATTTTCCAAGTAAACAAATGCTTAGTGCTGCTCTATACAGTGTATTACTGGTCTACATGGACAGAACTTTTCTGTACGTATGAGTATGAGGATAATTAGCATTGATTTATTTACCATTAATGATGTCAACACAATTGATTATAGGGGTAACAGGCTTCTGTATTTGAAATGGTCTATTTTAGGAAATCACCTAATTTAGATACACATATTTTAAAATAACTGGGTACAGTCCAGAAGCTGCACGTACAATGTACTTTCTATTACTTATTAAAGATTTTATACCCACTGAATGTTGTGTAGCAATGACCCCCGAAGGAGCCGCTGATTATTTTGGGTCCCCGAACCTTTTTAGTGGCTACCGGGCATTTTTCCAAGTAGAGCAACACCAACACTTCCAGTTATGAACAGGCTCGAGTCGTTGGGTCTTTTAAGTATTTATTGCTCAGTAGTATCCATCTCAGGAGAGATGGTTTAGGTTTGCAGGATACCCAAAAGTACAAAATAGAGGAGACTATCTTCTCTAGTAGCAGCAGTAAGTCCTATGAGAAGGACCAAAAATAAATTCTTGAACAGAGAGTAGCCAGGATAAATCTATGACTCTATGAGAGCAGTCACAATACTTGTAGTGCACCAATTGGTTTCTTCTCTTCTGTATAGTACCTGAATCAAGGGTGAGAAATCTTTCTTACAGGGTCCAGACAGCAGCTCTCCTCAGCTCCTCTCCGACATTCTTCTGCTGAGCCGTAACTAGAAACCAAGAAACCATGAAGGACCCCCCACTCCACCCCCCCCCCATAAAAAAAATGTTGGCGCCTTGGCAGTTACCGGGGTAATGCATGTATGTGGTCCCAGGAGGCAGCAATGCCAGTAGAAATCATGGGACCCCATACAGCCTACCTGACCCTTCCTAGCAGCAATAATATTTTTTTTATTGCTGACTTGGGTGGGGATTATTAATATTTGCGGGGGGGGGGGCTCTGGGGGGACATTAAATGTGTTTGCTGCCTGGGTGGAAATATTAATTGTCAAGAGTTATTAAAAAATAACCTCCAGGCAGCAATAATAACCCCTCTTCCCAGCAGCAATAATACATGTATTATTGCTGCTGGGGGGAAATTATTATAATTTAAGTGTTTAAAAAACAATACCTAAAACTACCTCTTACTGGCTTCACCTCCTAGCTCCCCCAATGCTGTGATGCAGCCCCCCCATGACTCCCATAATGCTGTGATGCAGCCCCCCATGACTCCCACACTGCTGTGATGAAGCCTCCCCAGTGCTGTGATAAAGTCCCCACTGACTCACCCAATGCTGTGATGATAAAGCCCGTGGGCGGTCTCAGGGATCTTCTGACCCAGGCATCTCACAGCACTCTGGCCCTGGACCAGCAGCACCTAGCTCTCCAGCCAGCCCTAGAAGGACACCTCAGACTCAGCCCGGACCAACTTCCTGTTCCAGAAGCACTTCCTGTTGAAAAATCTGGCTGCCCTTCTCCCTCTCGGCCATGCCATCGATTTTACAGAGGACCAAGGCTAGGGAAGTGGGGGCCAGCTGGACAGCTACCTCAGTAAGCAGATCCTTCCTCCAGCTCAGCCTGCTGCAGATTTCAGGGTGCTTCCAAGTATTTATCATCTTCTCAAACTATATGTCTGAGTTAGCCTGCTCAGGGATTGGTCAGAGTGAGATTTACACTCATAATCTGGTAATTGATCCTCCCACATGTATGCTGGAACCCCAACGCAGCAACAGAGGGAAGATATTAATCTACCAGGTTTATGGATAACCTGCAGAACAATTGATGCATAAACTGAGAACAGTCAAGCAATAAACACACTACATTTTGTAGCCAAACAACTGTACATGACAGGGGAGCTATAGTTAGATCAATTTAAAGAGGCGTGTGCATTGGGCTACTCATTAAAGGGGTTTAGGGGGCCTGACTGGAGTTATTTTATTTAACAGAACTTTCAGCATTAAAAGTATGAGTTTGCTGCTACCAGTAGATCCAGTGGTTACCACAAATTTATGTTGAAACTTTGTAACCATAATGCAGTGCCTGATGGTCAATAGTGAAGCAGCAGTAGCATTTCTCAGAACTGCATCAAAGGTATGGAAAAGCATATATGGTACCATTTACTAGCTCATACATGTTCCATGTATACATTTTTCCAGTGTCAGTGCCCAGCTTCCCATGTCTTTTTATTTTGGCAATAGCTTGCTTATTAGCCTTAAAAAAGGCCAGAATTAATCATCTAAATTCCTCCTCTATAGACATCAAGGGATTCACTGCTAAGCTTGGGTTTCAAGAATTTCAGGTTATGAAAAACTCCCCGCAAATCGAACCTGGGCAGAATCTACCATTCATGATTAAAAGCGCTGAAGCAGAGAAAGCTGGAATTTATTTGCTCGAGTTCTTACAAAATAGCTTGTGATCTTTGACAAACTGCAAGGAAATGTCTGCAGTAATGTTTGCTTTTGGCCTGTACAGTATTGAGTGGCAGGGAGTACCTTGTTCATTGGAGAAAAGGGATGCCCTGTGTCTTTAAGGGCCTTTATTGTTGGGGTTTTGTTTCAAAATTTCAAGTCAATTTCAGGGCAAATGCACTTGTCAATGAATTCAAAATGATCTCAGACGTGTTTCAAACTGATGTCAAAAGCAAGCTGAATTTACCCATAGACACAAGCCTAAAGCTTGTTGACACAACAGACATCATGACTGGACCCTATGTTTCTTCAGGAACTTGGTTTCAGCCAGTGCCTGGGGGTGAGTTTTTGTTAGTGGGGGGAGGGACAGGCTTGGATTGGAAGCTTGGAAGGCTGTCAGAAAGCAGACAGCCTTCCTTTAGGTAACATGGTGCGCCATTATTTCAGCAACAGAAAAGTCTTTGCCCATCTTCCCTTGTTATAGTGTTTGGGACTGTTTATTGCAGGGGCCTGTTGGTTGCCACAAAACATGGGAGACATAGCAGGGGAATGGAAGTCAACAACCAAGGTACATGTTCCTAATTTTTCCTTATATTTTTTTGCAGAATATGTGTCACAGCTTATGATATGTCCTTGCAGTCTGACAAGGCAGGTGGTTGCTGGAGCAGCATTATTGGCAAGTATTGGGTAGTGTTCACAGAATTTTATTTATGGCCACATAATAGGTTTCAGCGCAAAATCCACAGTAGAGTTAGCAGCAAGAAGCACTAGTCGGCCACTTAGCCAAGCCTAGCTGTAATCTGAAGTTGGCTCCATAATTTCCGAATTTGTTATGGGGCAAAATTTAAAAAGGAACTCTCAGGACTGCAATGGGATTTTACTGGGCATTGCTTTTTCTGATTCAAGAGTTATTTGATGGTTTTGGCTTTTCTGTGAAACATGTTTTTACCAGAGAAGCATCCTAAATACTGTCTATTTCTTCTCCTCTCTACTCTTCATAAACTGCAGCCAACACTTTTGTATTTGGATTAGAGCTTCTGTCGGGTAATTGGGATAAGAAGTGATGTGAAAAATTTTCAACTAGGAGGCAGATAAAAAAAAAGTATGAGTTTCAGGTTTGGGTCAAATGTAAGTTCACTATAACACCAGTCAAATGAAAAGTTTGCCCCTCCACATCTCTGACCGGGGACCTGTCATTAAAGCGGCAGTAGCATGGTCATGATGACAATGACATCTCCCAACATGCCCAGCTGGTTTGTTTACAAACAGTAGTTAGCCGGGATCTGTCATTTGCATCAGCATTATAAGGGAAATGTCATGCTAGGTTTGTTCTCTGTATTGTCCCTTTAAAAAAAAAAAAAGGTTTGTTTCCCTTCAAAAATTCTACCTAGACCATTACCTGCCCCTCTGTAGTGGTGTGTGAGCTGTTGGGAGGAACCACAGCATACAGTGGGGAAATGCATTTACAATCACCTCTAAAAGGTCTAACTAGTCAGCTCAGAAACCAAATAGTCATATTATATAGGGAACAATAGACTAATTCATAGCATGATTTCATATACTGATTGATCTAGGAACCTAGAGTCTTATATCTAGCATGCCAAGCAATTCTTTAATCAAACTTTGCTGACCAGGTATAAATTTAAGCGATTACCCGCAAACCTAAATCTAAAAAGGCCAACTCTGTGGCAATAATATTCCTGAATATGAGCACACTTCTTTTCTTTATGCTTGGGGCCAAGTTAAATTCCAGAACAAGGGGGCATTCTTTGTAACTGCTGTATTGAAACTTATGAGACCTGATAGACTTTTTTTATTTGGAAGTAGTTGATGCATGAAAAAAAAATCAAGCATATGAACCTGGATAAACAGTAATACAGGAGTCTGAAAACACTTGGAATGCATACAAGTTTGGCAAATAAGCCATTAATAAAGAAAACTTTATGTGCCAAATGGTCAGCTTTGATTATTTCATACTAACTTTTGAAAGCCATGACATATTCAGGTTAATGTATAATAGTAAACTTAGGGAAAAGACAAAACAGAAAAACTGTGACAAAGCGCTGCTCTGACCACTTAGTAAGTAATTTCCTCTTGAAATGAGATTTTGAAAAAGCTAGCGTAAGGGGAAACAGATGTGTTGTCCATAGCACAAATCAGGTATTTGTTTCAATTGCCAACCTTCCAGTACAAAAATAATGGCATTTGATCTGTTGCTATGGTGCTTTCTGTTTAATCTGAACATGTTTTATTTAAAGTTAAACTCCATTTTTTCCCCTGATTATGTGTGTGTTATTACTTTCTGTGCATCCATCGGGCTAATTCCTCTTAAGGTGCCCATACACTGCTCGATTCTCGTACGAGAATCGGGCGAAATCCCGTGATCGTACGAGAATCGAGCAGTGTGAAATTCCTGTCCCAGTGACAACTGTAAAACTTTGAATTTTGTCTCTATTTCTGTCCTGATGACTTTAGTTACATTCTTGCTCAGTGCTAGCTGACAGTTGGAGTTTAGCAGTAATGAGATGACTTTTCGGTCCTGTTTTACATAGTAGCATATGCTAGTTTTGCACTAAAATATCTGGACTAGAGATGAGTGAATCCGTTTGGGGAAATTATAATTTACCTATAACGCTTACCTGTTCTGTCATGGTTTCAAAAGTGACGGCAGGCACTCATAGCAAGGATAGTGAGTATTTTTGCCTTCTAGGTGTTGGGATCTTAAGTGCATTCCTTCTTAATTTGGTAAGAATTTGAACCCCCTGTGATGTCAGCACCAGAGCACAGGGGAGAGAGGTGAACGCTAACTGCAGGGTGTGCAGGAATCAGGTAATTAAAATTACTTTTCTACTGCTCCTCTAGACATTAACAAGCAGTTAACCCATGCAGTGTGGGAGTAATCCATTGCAAGAGTAGCTTGTGCTTTCCCTGGAGATAGCCTTCAACCCCTCCTCCAGCCAAAACTTTTATTTCTTTTTAGATTTGGATAAAGTGGGAAAAGGTTGGGTGCCTTGTCAGGTTTTTATTGCTGTGTCCATTGGTGGAGACCATAACTGGCCAGACAGGCAGGGAGGCTCAAACATCAATTATTAGTGAAAGGGTTTAGAACCTTAGATTTTAATTGCATTCTGTGTCTCCACTGGGGAGAGTTCCCCTCACTTCCTATCTCAGTGACTAGGTGTGACATATTAAGGTGTGACATTGACACTGTGACATTAGGAGAAGGGAAGTCTTCCCAGTGGGAACCTGACAAAGGTTGTAAAACTTGAGGCAGAGGGTGGGTTGCTTGCTGTCAGTAAATGGTGGTCAGGGGGTAGATGTCTTGCTCTCAGTGAATGCTCCTTACCTCTGGGTCCACTGGCTCTGTCTGGCATCCCTCCCAGCTCCCTGATTGCCAGGAGCTTGGTGGGACGCCAGCCAGAGCATCCCGCTCAGCTCCTGCCAACCGGTGACGTCAGTGAGCGGGGCAAGATGCCGGCTAAAGAGTCACAGGTTGCTAAGAGCTCTTAGCAACCTGAGATACTGTGGCCACTGCCCTGCTGCCCCCCTTCACACATGACGGCCCTCAGTGAGATTCCGACTGAGGCAACCAACTCACGCTGCCTCATTATAGGGATGGCCCTGCTAAAAAAAAGTTATGGCTGGTGTTGGTAGCTGATTTCTGATTTGTATGTTCTGGTTTGTGTATAGTACTAAACATTTCTGCTCTTTGTTTTTATTGAAGCAACCCATTAGTATTATTAGTACGCAGGGGCGTAACTAGAAATCACAGGGCCCCATAGTAAAATTTTGTATGGGGCCCCGTGATTGCTAGTTATGCCACTTGCAGAGCCCACCTGATATACCAAACAGCACACGAGAGTGACCCTGCAGAGCCCACCATAGACTCTCTATAGTGGGCTCTGCAGGGTCTCAGGTGGGCTGCAAACCTCTTACCCGTCAGCGCTGTCCGCCTCCGTGGTTGCCGGGCCCCGCCCACTCTTCTATCCTCCTCTTACATCACTGGCCCCACCTGCTCTTAGGTCGCTGGCCAGTGATGTAAGAGGAGGCGGGGTTGCCCTAAGGCAGGCCCCACCTCCTTCACTGCGAACGCTGGCCTCTTCTGCCGTAGCTGCTGGCTGTCACTGACACAGCGGTTGTGAGGGGAAACACCTGTTTTGTCAGTGACAGCCAGCACCCTTAAATGCCATAGCGACCCACACGGCATCAGAGGGATGCCCTGGCCGGCCCCCATAGATTGTTACGCCACTGTTAGTACGCTTTAATGTGTGCCTTACAAATCTGAGATAATTGAATATATTCATAGTTCACAGTGTATTATTCATTAGCATATGGCAGGAATGACTGTTATGTCAATTCATAAAATAAAGGCAATGTTTATTATTATTAATACCTCTGACTTTTTAATCTAATTAATATAATATGCACACCATTAGTCCCACACTGATCTATCTATTATGAATAAATTAAGCTTGTATCAAAAGCCTCTGGTACATAGAGACTTTGCATGAAGCTCTAAGGGAATGTTTTCAGTGCTCATCATCACAAAAGGGGATTTGGGAATGTTATCTTTTCTCTGCACTTAAGTCATTTTCAACTAAATATCCAGACAGCCATGTTAGTTTTACATCCAGTATACACACCAGCCAAAAAAACATAAACTGAATATGTCTCTTATAGTACTAGGGCCTATAGAGTACCTACTGAAAGACAAAAAATATAAATTATCCTTTTCATAGTATATCTACTGCCATAACCAGAACATTTTAAAATGGGGATAAAATTGCATCTGAAGCACACACATTGATATGCCTAAAAGTAAATTGGCCTGTTGTCACAGGAGCCAGGAAACCAGACCACACGGAAACGCATGTAAAATAAAGTTGTTTATTTTACTGCCTCCGGGCCGGCCGTAGTAGAAAAACGGCCGGCCATAAATAAACATTCATCAGGGAGCAGCGAAGTCAGGAACAAGCCGGTCAAGTCCAATGCGGGTACATCTGCCGAGCCGGGATCACGTCCAAAGCAGGTAGTCGTCCAAGCCAGGGTCAAGTCCAAAGCGGGTAGTCGTCCAAGCCGGAATCAAGTCCAATGCAGGTACGTCTGCCGATGCGGGGTCAAGAACCAGAGGAAACGTCAGCCGGACCGGCTCATACACAGGAACACACAAAGGAACTCAGATCGCCAGCGATGCACCTTGGAGCACAAACGCAAGGGCAATGAACCTGAATCCTGAGCAGACTGATATAGTCAGGTGTTGTCACATCATCACTTTGCGACGCCCAGGCAGCAGGCAAGCAATGATGCAATCAGAGGATATAAAAGAGACTGCAGTCTGCACATGTCCAAAATGACTACCACCATGAGGACAAGGTAAGACCTTGACACCTGTGGGCATAGCCATATTAAGTCATCATGCTGCCTTTTAGTAAAACAATAAAAGAGAACTTTGGGGTAACCTTTTTATTCCATAGTTCTCTTTAGGGTCACCGGAGGACATATACTAACCTCCTCCCATGACCCAAAACTCGGTATATAGCGGGCTGTTGCCTGCAACCAGTCCTTGGCAACCAGTGGAGGGAAGAAGCACAGGGAAGGGTCCTCACAATGACCCAAACAGCAGGATGTGGTTGCCTGGTGGTGTCTGTGCAGGCTCCGCCAGGCTAAACACTGACAGCTGTCACAGAGTCAGGGGAGGACTGCGCCTGCACTCCTTACAGCGATTAGACATGGATAAATGATTGTAGTGCTCGTAGTGATTGCACGGATGGTGCCGTGTATTCCAAAATCGTAGAAGATGGAGATCACCAGCACTCATTTGTCGACATGCGTTAAGACATGCATAACGCATGCACCCCTATAGGCATTTTACCTACTACACATAGCATGGATGGATGCATAGCAAAGTGATAGGCTTATGTTCCTGAGTCCTGTTAGCTCCTTGTACTCTGACCTTTTGTCCCTTAGTTCCCCTGGTGTTTTGCTTTGCTCCCTGGGTTTGCTTGCCTGTTACTTTTGCATGTGGTGTGGTTTAGATGTAGCTGGTTGCTAATACTTGTTCTGTTTATATTATTCTGGTTGGCATATTAAAACGGTATATCATACATTCTGCCGCGTCCTGTGTGGTCTGTCTGTGTGGGTACCTGCACAGGTGTGGCGTTACCTCTGCCGGTATCCCTGACATAGAGCCAGCTGTACCCGCCCCACCCCCTGTCCGTTCCTCCAGTCAGCACTGGAGGATCGGAGCGGGGAGGGGGAATCCTTGTGGGGAGAGGTGACTGACAGCCACCGCTCACTGCAGGGAGATGATCGGGAAGTGAGTGAGCAACGCTATGTGTTTGCTCACTTCCTGATCAATAGAGTCAACGTGTGACAGTTTCATTGTCACACTTCAGCTCTTACTATGGGGATGAGTGTAAATCACTCACCTCATAGTTCTCCTTTAACTAAAGCTTGCATGAACTATTAAAGACAGCATGCCATCTGCTTTATATTTATTGCTATTTTCCACCTGTAAAGACTAGAGAACAAGAGAGATGCAAAATGGTTTTATGTTTCCTGGATTATAAATAGCCTCTTAGCATTGTGTATCACTCAGCTGTAGATCCTCCAAATCATCCCTGAATGGGTGTCAGCACTGTCCTTCCTTCTTTAGGGTGGCTACTTTTGTTCCCCATGGTCCCTGTGTGTGCTGTAAAATAGCCACCACCCCAAGCTCGCTCCTGTTATGGACTACAATCTCAATGCAAATGAGTAAACTAAACATGAGATTGTAGTCCATGACAGGAGTGAGCTTGGAGCGGTGAAGGACACTCGTACAGCTGAGTGATACACAAATAAGCTACATTTTTGTTAATAGGTATGGTATGCTGTTAAATGGTTTTGAACCATCAAACTACTGGGGCTGATTTACTAAAGGCAAATAGGCTGTCCACTTTGCAAGCATATTTTCCCTTGGATAGGTGAATGAGGTGATGCTTTGCTGATTGGGTATTCTTTGTCAAGTACATTTTTTTTACCACATTCATTAGGCTAAGGGGAAAATCCCTTGTAAAGTAAATGGCATATTCACATCTAGTAAATCAACCCCATGTGTGTTAGGGTTCTGCTGAATCAGCTGAGGCTTGTTTGATTTCATGTTTCCTGCTGCAGTACAGGCTACAGCATGGCTTGTGTGTGATTCCTAAAATCCTCTCAAACATAATATTTGACAACTCAGGGCCCTTCTATTTTGGCACTACACACATGCTTATGTCCACCTATGAGGAAATGAAGTGGCTATATAAACACAGCTGTTGAATTAATCTTTTGGCCACAAAAAGTATGACATCCCAGCCTCCTGACATCCAGTTTTTGATATTAATCTGCAGTGTGAGTTGTTTATTCTTCTTTTGCCTCATTTAGGGGACCATTATCAGTCAATTAGATCTATAATGGTCTAACCTCATGCGATAATTTGGAAGCATTAAGAAAATAACAATTTAATTGCATTCATTGTAGTCTACAAATTTCAGACAACACCAGGTGAATCACGTTCTAGCCTCTAATCTGCATACAAATGAAAATGCACTAAATGTTGGTCAGCACAACTAACCCGTTTGCAATGTGCCACTGAATTAAAGGGTGCTAATTTCTGGTGACAGGTTCACTTCAAAATGATAATACCATGAACAGCCAGACAATGGTAATTTATAGTTAGTGAATAATGCTGATGGAGATGAAGAGGAGGCTTGTTCCTTCTCAGAATGTACTTTGTACTGTAAGTGATGATCTCATGTGCAGTACACAGCTGAAAAGTGGGCTTGTCATGATATATAAATGAACTGTGTGTAATGCCAGAAACAGTGAGATTACTTATAAACAAGGCAAGCAGATGTTTACTTCTCTCCAGGAATTTTATTAACATCAAATGCAAAACAATTGATTAGCAATAAAGTTGCTGCCATCACGTCTAGTGATGAGCCGAACACCCCTGTGTTCAGTTCGTATTCGAACAGTCGAACGGCCGAAAAGTTCGAATACGAACTCAAACTCAATGCAAGTCAATAGGGGTCGAACGTTCGAAAATTAATGTCCCCTTTAAGAGAGCTTAGATGCAAGTTATTAGTCATAAATGGTGTATGGGGGCCCGGGTACTGCTCTGGGGGACAGGAATCAATGCCAAAAAAATAAATACAGTTTTTAAAGGAGCAGTGATTTTAACATCACTTAAAGGGTTAAAAAAATGAAAAATTCCTTCAAATATCATGCCTGGGGGGGGTCCCCTTAACCTGCCTGTGAAGTGGCGCATCTGAACAATGTATAGAACCTGCTGCAGCAAAACTGACATTTCTAAAAAAAAAAAACAATACCAAACCCTTTAGGTATGGTAGAAATGTTAGGAGGGACAATTTTTTTTAAACAAATGTGTAGGGTTCCTCCTAAAAGTCATACCAGGCCCTTAAGATCTGGTAGGAATATTAAGGAGGGACCCCATGTAACAAAAACAAAAAAAAGTGTGTGGGGTTCCCCCTTAAAGTCATACCAGGCCCTTAAGGTCTGGTAGGAATTTAAAGGAGGAACCCCACCCCCAAAAATGGGGGGGGGGAAAAACATGGGATCCCCCTAAAATTCCATACCAGACCCTTGATCCGAGCATTTATTTTAAGTTTTAAGTCTTTTATTTTAATTTTTTTAAAACCCAAAAAATGGATCCACCGACGTAATCCAGGGTCAATCACGGTGTCCAGCGTTGTCCACGACGACGAAAAAATAAAAAATAAAGAAATAATAAAAAAAAAACCCGCTGT